>NC_066526.1:730000-752500 GCF_024679095.1 Eriocheir sinensis | reverse complement strand
TTATTTCACGAGTTTGGTACTGTAATCAATTTTAAGGTGTCTCTCGTACTGATTCTAAGCTAACCTAATACTATCAATCGTCCATGTCTATTGGTTTGTTTTTCATTCAACTCCAGTAGTACTGTTATAAATTTTAAGGTTTCTCTTAAATAACCTAACCTAACATCACCCATCATTCCTGTACATTGTTTGATCTTTTTATTTAACGTTTTCATTTTAGTTTATTTCTTATTTTTTTCATCTTATATATATTTTTTCATTTCGCTCCATCTTTTTATGTTTCATTTTATTATATTTTATAAAGCCCTCACAAGTGACTGCCAAGCCTGTTCATTTCTCTCGCCTACCTATATGAAAAACCGTAGCTTCCTCTCTCTATTAGAACCAGTCTCTTCCTCTTCCTTATCTTAACCATTCTCTATCTCCCTATTTGAAAACAAGTCTCTTCCTCCTACACATTTTAACCAGTCTCTGTCTCTCCCTGTATGAAAACCAGTCTCTTCCCTCTACCTATTTGATTCAGACTGTCTCTCTCTCTCTATCAAAACCAGCCTCTTCCCCTTCCCTATTTGAACCAGTATCTATCTTTCCCTATTTGAACACCAGTCTCTTCCGCCTCCCTATTTGAACAAGTCTATGTCTCTTCCTATTTGAAAACCAGTCTCTTCCCTCTACCTATTTAAAATTAGTCTTTCTCTCTCTATTAAACTCAGTCTCTTCCTCTTCCCTATTTTAACCAGTCTCTGTCTCTCCCTATTCGAAAACCAGTCTCTTCCTCCTACCTATCTGAACCAGTCTCTCTCTCCCTATTTGAAAACCTGTCTCTTCCTCTTCCCTATTTGAACCAGTCTCTGTCTCTCCCTAATAATATTGAAAACCTGTCTTTGTGTTGGAATCCAGGAAGTCATCAATAATATGTTCAAGGGTACAAGTAGCTGATGCATAAAAGACACGTCAATTACGACTCATTAACAAAAATTATCACCACAACATACCTTAAGACTAATTATAAAACCTCGAACCGAAAGTTAGTTAGTTAATGAGTGGGTGAGTGAGTGAGTGGGTTAGTGGGTTAGTGAGTGTGTGAGTTAGTGTATGTGTGTGAGTGAGTGAGTGAGTGATTGAGTGGGTTAGTGAGTGTGTGAGTTAGTGTATGTGTGTGAGTAAGTGAGTGAGTGAGTGAGTGTGTGGGTGTGAGTGAGTGAGTGAGTGGGTTAGTGTGTGAGTTAGTGTATGTGTGTGAGTGAGTGAGTGAGTGAGTGAGTGAGTGAGGGTGTGGGTGTGAGTGAGTGAGTGAGTGATTGAGTGAGTGTGTGGGTGTGAGTGAGTGAGTGAGAGAAGAGAGATTATCAGAACAGGATAAGTTTTGCAGACCGGGAAAAGGTAAAGCAAGAAAACGAAATAATTGGCATAAAGTGATAAGGAAACAACGGAAAATTTAGAATGACAGGATTAAACAAATGCAGAAATAGCATGAAACAAAAGGGCAAGGGAAGGAAAAAAAATTGCATGATAAAAGTTAAGGAAAGAACGGAAAACTTAGAATAACAGGATTAAGAAAATAAGAACGTATAAATAGCATGGAAAGAAAGGGAAAAAGGAAAAAAATAGCATGAAAAGATATGGAAAGAAGCATTTTGTAATAGAGTAAACATTCGTAGAAGAAAATAAAAACAGGAAATAATATAAAAAGATAGATAGATAGATAGATCGATAGATAGATAGATAGACAGATAGATAGATAGAGAGAGAGAGAGAGAGAGAGAGAAAAACAACAACCTTAAAACTATAAAATCTTCCTTCTTCTTCGCCTCCTCCTTCTCCTCCTCCTCCTCCCCTTCATCATCATCATCATCATCATCTTCATTACTATCAACACCTCTTCCCCCTTCTCCCTTCCTCCCTTCATCTACATCTATCATCACCAACAGCTCCTTCTTTCCTCCCCTTCTTTTTCCTCTCCCTCCTCAACTTTCTCTCCTTTCCTCACGTTTACCCCATCAACTTCCCCTTCTTCTTTTTCACCATCTACACTATTAACACATCTTCTATCTTTCCTCCATCTTCATCTTCCTTCCCGCCTTTCTCTTTTTCTCTCCCCTTTATTCCCCTTCCCCCCTCATCTTTCTCCCCTTTCCCCTTCTTCACTTCCATTCACTCCCCTTTTCCACCCTCTTCACCCTCCCTTTCCCATTCATCTTTCTCCCCTCCCCTTTCTTCACTCCCCATTACTCCCCTTCTTCCCCCTCTATCACGCTCTCTTTCCCCTTCATCTTTCTCCCCTCCCTCTTCTTCATTCCCTATTACAACCCTTCTTCCACCTCAACACTCTCCCTTTCCCCTCTCCTTTCTCCTCGCCTTCATCTTCCTCCCCTTCCTCCCCATTATCATCATCATTTTCTCCATTCCCTTCATTTTCCTCCCCATCACCACCATAACACACATTCCCTTCATCCCCCTCAGCATCCTCTCTTCCCTCATCTTCCCCATCAACACCTCATCTTCACCCCTACTCTCACTCTCTCCTCTCACACGCTCCCCTTCCCTCCCCCCTCCATAAAGCACCATGTAACCTTCTCCTGTACCTGTAACTCTTCCCCAGGTGAGAGGATGGCCCACAGGTATGCCTCATAACACCCCCGAGAGCTAGAATTAGATGAGGCAAACACCTGAGCAGGATTGATGAGCTCTGGACGCTCGCGGAGACAGGTAAGGTAAGGTAAGGTAAGGTATGGGATGAACAAATACTCAACAACGTGGTCTAAATGATATGTGTGGGACCCTCTCTCTCTCTCTCTCTCTCTCTCTCTCTCTCTCTCTCTCTCTCTCTCTCTCTCTTTCTCTTGCTTTAGGTCTGTGTGTCTGTTTGTGTGTGTGTCTGTCTGTCTGTCTGTCTGTCTGTCTGTCTGTCTGTCTGTCTCTCTCTCTCTCTCTCTCTCTCTCTCTCTCTCTCTCTCTCTCTCTCTCTGTCCGTTTTAAGTCACTGAACGAAGTATTAAAGTTTGCTTACAAGACAGACGCTGGAAATGTTGAAATATGAGTACAATAAGGATGAGTAACGACAATGAAGATGAGTAAAGACAATGGAGATGAGTAAAGACAGTGAAGATGAGTAAAGACAGTGAAGATGAGTAAAGACATAAATTAATAGTTAAGATGATTACAAACAGTGAAGGTGAGTAAAGACAGTGAAGATGAGTAGGAAAGACAATGAAGATGAGTAGGAAAGACAATGAAGATGAGTAGGAAAGACAGTGAAGATGAGTAAAAAATGGGGAAGTATACAAATAAGTGGGAAAAACAACAATTATATGTGCTTGATACACCATGATAAAATGACAGACTAAGAAGCTAAAACTGAATAAAACTAAAAATAATTAAGTATATATTACGAAGAACAGAGATTATAAAGTTGAATAAGACAAGAAACATAACATAAAGGAAAACAATGAATAAGTGATGTGATAATCGTGATACAGAGATAGGTGAAGATAAGAAAAAACACAAATACAGAATAATTAAAGAAGGATATGAATAAGACAAGGTGGGTGAGTGGAACAGGCTCGGCAGTCACGTTGTCAGTGCCAACAGGAGTGATATATTAAGAAGAGGTTAGATATATCAATGGATAGTGAGGTTACGAGGGGATAGGTTTACAGGAGTTGCCTTGTACAGATATACCAGACTTCTTACTTTCTTATGTTCTTGTGTCTTAAAAATAACGAGTAAGTGATGTGATAATTATGAAGAAGATAGAAAAACGAAAATAATGAAGGCAACCAAAAAATAATCCAATGACATGAATAAATACTGAGATTGAAAAAGGCAAGAAACACAGCAGAGAATTAACAAAGAATAAGAATAGCTGGAAAGGCGAAGATAATGAACATAATCGAAGAATAACTCAATAAAGACATGAAGACTGAAAAGACAAGAAACATGACAGAGAAAAACAAAGATAAAAGAGATGTGATAATTATGCAACAGATAAAAAGGCAAAAATAATTAACAACCAGAGAATAATCCAAAAAAAAAAAAGACAAATAAAAAGTTAAATTGTAAAAGGCGATAAACATAACAAAGAAAACAAAGAATAAAAAGAAGAAGAGAATGAAAGATGATCGTAATGGACGGAAAGGCGAAGATAATGAACATAATGAAAGGGTAATTCAATAAACCGTTGAATAAAGAGTAGAAAGAGTGTGAGACAGACGGACATATGGACAGACAAACACACAGACAGACTCACCAACAAGATCTCGGTCAAGTCTTGCTCCTCTAAGAATGGCGACCTTCCCCGGAGACGATGACGAAGGTGAGGATGAGAAGGCAGCCTGGATTATATATTATTATTAGCCTCATTCCTTATTCTCTCTTCGTGACGTGAGCGGGAAGCCTAGACCTGTGTATGTGTGTGTGTGTGTGTGTGTGTGTGTGTGTGTGTGTGTGTGTGTCTACCCGTGATCGCTTTTACCTGGCGGCGCACAGGTATATAAGGCAGGTGTGTGGTGTCACGGAGCATCACTTCTTCCCTCACCGCCGCAGCAAGAGGACCACTCACTCCCGCACGCCCCTCACCTGCCAAGCCTTACCTGCTCACACACACACCTGGGACCCTTCACCTCTACACCTCTCCCCCAACAAGCAACAAGATGGGCTGTGCTCCGCGACGTGTGGTGGTCCTGGGTAAGCCACGCCACATCAACTGACTGACCCAAGACGCCATGCATTGAGCCGCCAAACTCAAGCTATACTATAATGAACTGACTGACCCAAGACGGAAAACTGAAGACACATTGATAAAGAGTATGATGGGCAGCGTCTGGTGGTGGTCCTCGTAAGCCACACCACAACGAACTGTCTGACCCAAGACGGCATGAATAAGCCATCAAACGCAAGCCACAACACATGAACTGGCTGACCCAAGACGCCATTAATTAACCACCAAGCTCAAGACAAACTGAGAGACGACATTATGATGGACCGCAGCTGGTGGAGGGCTTGAGTAAAACGGACGCCACCACCCTAAACCTGGCGAACCAAATATTCAGCAATCACGACACATGGAAAGACACCCAACGATTGACACATAGATGGTTATTGGGGTTATGTTCCTTCAAGCCTGACTAACAAAGGAAGGTGTAAAGTCAAGACTGAGCGATCACGACATATGGGACCAAGTGCAGAGACGCCAAACGATTGAAAACACGCAGATGTCATTGGGGTGAAGTTCCTGTAAGACTGACTAACAAAGAAAGGTTATTGGTTGAGATTCCTGCAAGCCTGACTAACGAAGAAGGGTGTAGCAGAGCCAAGACTGAGCGATTACGACATATGGGGCCAAGTGCAGAGACTCTAGACGATTGAAAACACGCAGATGTCATTGGGGTGAAGTTCCTATAACCCTGACTAACGAAGGAAAGTTATCCTGGAAGACTAATTGACGAAAGGAAGGTTCAGAGCCAAAAATAACCAATCATGACTTATGGGGCTATTTAAAGAGACGCCAGACGATTGAAAATAGGCATATGTCATTGGGGTGAGGTTACTGCAAGCCTGACTAACTAAAGAAGGTTTAAAGCAAAGACAGGAATCACGAAGTATGGTGCCAGACGATTGAAAACACATTTTGATATTAGAATGAGTTTCCCGCACGCCTGACTAACTAATGAAGGTTTATAGCGGCTTAAAAAGTAACTAAAGACCCATGAGCACGAGTGAGGGATGACGGTGACGAGGCAGAAGTGATTAAAGGGATGACTGAAGACGAAGATGAGGGATGCTTTCGATGCGCCTGACTGGCCAAACACAGGCGGCAGAAGATTTGTATTGCCACATGAACCGCCAAACAGAGAGACAAAGAGAGGGAGAGAGACAAAAGATGAGTTATTGGGATTGTTTGATTGTATTTCCACCACGCCTGACTGACTGAGTGATAAAAGACTGATGGTGCAAATTGAAGGCGAAGTATCATAGCAAACCCCAAGAGTCAACGGGGGTCACATATGCAGTCTGATTCCATGCTGCAGACAGAACTGAAAGCATAAGGGGGAGCCGTGGTTTCATATCCAAAAATAGACTCTCCTATATACCATCTGTTGGACCTCAGGGGAGGAGAGGGGAAAAAAGAATCATGGTGAAAGGATGGCGACGAAGATAAGATTTCTAGCCAGGAGCCAAGTTATTGGGTCCGTATTTTCTAACGCTTTCGGTTCTCACGACGGCTACTTACAAAGGCTACAAAGGAGATTAGTCGGGTTGTCATGAGTAGTATTTAGCGTTCATGGTCTTGAAGCCTTGTCATACTATCACTACGCTCATAAAACTACCCAGGGGAAACACTAACACAACCTCGAAGAAAGTTTTATTAAATGTGGGTGTGTGAGAACCGAAATGTTTGAGAATATAAACTTTAGACTGACCATGGTTATAAAGCCTTGTCAAACTATTACTAGGCTCATAAAACTACCCATGGACGTACTAACACAACCTCGACGAAATCTTATCAACTTGGGTGTGTGAAATGTTTGAGAATATGTACCTAAGACTAATCATGATCCGGAAGCCTTGTCATACTATCATTAAGCTCATAAAACTACACAGGGAAATACTAACACAACATCGACGAAAGCCTTTATCAAATGTGGATGTGTAGGCCCCTGAAATGTTTGAGAATATGGGCCTATTAGACTGACCAAACATTGAAACACTCGAAGCATCGTACTAAACTGTCATATCCATTAGTATCCAGAAAGCAAACAATCACCTTCTAACGACATTTATAATTTTTTATATTTATCTTAATGTGTCGTCAGTATTACCAATTTTCTACGATCAACAATTATCTGTCAGTCCTTTATATTCATTGATTCACAGAAATTCGTATAGAACAAAAATATGGTCATAAACTTACCCCCCCCCCCCTAAACACGGCCTAACCTAATCTAAGTCCTAAAACTCCTACGAAAGCCTTGTCAAATATGTGTGTGGTTGGGGGTCGCGAGAGAATACCGCCCCTTGAGTCACGGCCGAAAAGTACTGAAATCTTTCGTTCACTTGGGAAAAACAACCAAACACTCACGTAACATGCGGTCAGGTATGAATGGGACTCGCTAATGCTCGGAGGGAGGGGAAACTAAGGTATTTTTTGTGTCTTCTCTCGGCTCATTAACCCCAACCATAACTTTCCTCATCCCTATCTGTAGCTTCCTCTTACTATTAACCTCTACCTCTTTTATTATTTTCCATATTCCTTTCTTTATTTTATCTTCTCTGTGTTTTCTTTCGTTCTTCTCCATATTCTTTCTTCGCTGTCTGTCTATCTGTCAGGGTTTCTTTCTCTTCCTTACCTCCATCTCTTTTCCTTACTCTAGTTTATCTACTCTCTCTCTCTCTCTCTCTCTCTCTCTCTCTCTCTCTCTCTCTCTCTCTCTCTCTCTCTCTCTCTCTCTCTCTCTCTCTCTCTCTCTCTCTCTCTCTCTCTCTCTCTCTCTCTCTCTCTCTCTCTCTTTCCTCTCCATCCCTCTTTCTTTCTTCCTAGCAATCTCTCTCTCTCTCTCTCTCTCTCTCTCTCTCTCTCTCTCTCTCTCTCTCTCTCTCTCTCTCTCTCTCTCTCTCTCTCTCTCTCTCTCCTCCCTCCTTACTTTTGTTCCCCCTTTCCATCCCTCTCCATCTCTCTCTTTATCTTCCTCCCCTCTTCTTCGTTTCTTTTCCCCTATTATCATTCCCTCTTTCTCTTCCTCCCTCTCTCCTTACTTTTGTTCACCCTTTCCATCCCTATCCATCTCTCTCTTTACCTTCCTCCCCTCTTCTTAATTTCTTTTCTCTATTACCACTCTCCCTCTTTCTCTTCCTCCCTTCCTCTTTAGTTTTGTTCATTCTACAGTTCTCTTCCTTACACCACCTTCCCTCTCACCCCCTTCCACCCTTCTACATCTCTCTACCTCCCTCCCTCCTCGCTTTTATATTCTACCCTCCCCTCTTTTACCTCCCTCTCTCCCTCCCTCCCTCCCTCCCTACTGCCATTCATTCTACAGTGCTCTCTTTTTTCTCTCCCACCCACTACCGTCTCCGTCCCCCTCACCTCCTTCCCTCCATCCCTCCCTCCCTCCACCCCAGCCCTCCTCCTTGGGTTGACTAACGCCGCCTACTTGAACGGCGGAGGAAACGGCGGAGGAAACGGAGGCGGCTTCGGAGGAAACGGAGGAGGCTTTGGAGGAGGAGGAAACGGCGGGTATGGCGGGAACGGCGGCGGCGGCGGCGGAGGAGGAGGCAACGGAGGAGGATACGGAGGAAACGGCGGAGGAAACGGAGGAGGCTTCGGCGGTGGAGGAAACGGCGGTGGCTATGGAGGCAACGGCGGTGGAAACGGAGGATTTGGAGGCAACGGAGGAGGAGGATATGGTGGCAACGGAGGTGGAGGAAACGGAGGAGGAAACGGAGACCTAGGCTCGGCCATCGGAGGAGGAGGAACCCCCGGCGTGGACTACCCGATCCTCTCCGAAGTCCCCGACACCGGCTTCACCTGCGAGGGAAGGACGCCCGGATACTACGCCGACACCGCTCAGGAGGCCGGCTGTCAGGTGGGTGTGTGGGGGGGGGGTGAGGAGGGGGGAATGGGAGTGGGGGATGGGAAAGAGTGTGGGTGTGGGTGTAGGAATGATTGTGGGTGTGGGTTGTAAGAAAGAGTATGGGTGGGTGTGGGTATGGGAAGTGTGGGGTGGGTTTTGGGTGTGAGTGTGTGGGTGTGCGGTTGGAAAAGGTATATATGTGAATGGGAAAGTGTGTGGGGGGGAGGGGGTGACTGGGGTTAAGTGTGTGGAGGGGAAAAAGTGTGTGTGAGTGTGGGTGTCTGCGCGTGATTGGGAGTGTGAGTGGGAGTCGGTGGGAGGGGAAGAGAGGGAAAGTAAGGTGAGGAAAGGTGAGCCCCATACCTGGTGCCGCCCGGAAAGGTTAATTAGTGCCCAGGTGTCTACGGAAACCAGGTGGCTCTCCCCCCTTACCTCCCCTCACTTTGCCCTCTTTCCCATTTCTTACTCCATCTTTCTCTTTCCTCATCATCTTTGCCTCATTTCTCCATCTCTCCCATTTCTTACTTCATCTTTCCCTCACCTTCATTTCTTCCGCTTCTTCCTTTATCTTTCCCCTCTTCTTCTTTTCCTCACTTTCCCCTCTCCAACGTCTTGCTTCATTTTTCTCTCTCCTCATCATCTTTCCCGTACCTTCTCCTCTCCCACTTTTTACTTCCTCTTTCTCCTCCTCAGCTTCCTCTCTCCCACTTCTTACTTCCTCATCTTTCTCCTTCCTCTTCTTCTCTCTTTCACCTTCCCCTCTACTACATTTTACTGCCTTATCTTTCTTTTGCTTCTTCATCTTCCCCTCACCTTTCCTTCTCCCACTTCTTACATCCTTATCCTCTTCAGACATCACCTCCTCTCCCAACATATCTCACCTGCCATCCACTAATCCCCCTAACCTCACACCTGTCATTTGCCTCCCCTTCACACTTATCCTTTGCCCACCTTCACACCTTCCCTTCGTCTCCTCTTCACAGGCGTTCTACATCTGCCAATTCGACGGGCGGCAGGACGGCTTCCTCTGCCCCAACGGAACCATCTTCAACCAGCAGTACTTCGTGTGCGACTGGTGGTACAACTTCGACTGCGCCACCGCCGAGCAATTCTACGAACTCAACGCCAACATCGGAGTGACGAACGGCGGCAACGGCGGCAACGGCGGCGGCAACGGTGGTTATGGCAACGGCAACGGCGGCAACGGTGGTGGTGGATATAGCAACGGAAACGGAGGTGGAAATGGCTTCGGTAACGGCGGTGGCACTCCATCCAACACCTACGGCACTCCACGCAACGGCAACGGCGGTGGAAACGGCGGGAACGGCGGCTATGGTGGCAGGAACGGCAACGGTGGTGGCGGCAACGGCGGCTACAGCAACGGGAATGGGAACGGCAACGGGAACGGGAACTTGCAGGCTCCCTCAGCGCTTTACCAGACCCCGGGGAAGTGATGTGGAGGCACGCACGTACGCACACACCCACCGGTACACGCCAGCGGGACGGACGAACACAACGGCAGGCAAACAGCAACAGAACGAAACAATAATGAAGACAAATTTTAGATCTCAGAGTAAACAATAGGAAAAAAAGATATTACAACGCGATAAACAATAACGAAGATAGATTTTAGAACTCAAAGTAAACAATAATGAAGAAAGATTTTAGAACGCGATAAACTATATAATAAAGACAGATTTTGAACTCTCGTAAACAATAATGCAGGAAGATTTTGGAACGCAAAGTAAACAATATTGAGGAAATATTTTACAACTCTCATCAACGCCAATAGAGAAAGATTTTAGAACTTAGAGTAATCAATATTGTGGAAAGATTTTAGAACTAGTGAACCCCGAGAGAAAGATTTTAAAGCTCAAAGTAAACAATATTGAGGAAAGATTTTTGAACGCAAGTAAATATTAATGCAAAAAATATTTAAGAGAATATCAAAGTCTCACTATGAACACCACCTATTTATTTACTTGATGGGTGGATGTTTATTGAATTGGTCTCAGGATTAGGGAGTTTTTTTTATTTTTATTTAATTGTATCAGTTGTTGTTGTTGTTGTTGTTGCTGTTGTTGTTGTTGTTCCTGCTCGCCGGCGTGAACGAAACGAGAGAGAATACGATTACTTAATTAATTTAACGAGTTAATCCATATTTATACGTAACATTTATGCTGTGTAAATAGCTTCTCAATGTACGAAAATGATCACCCTCTCTCTCTCTCTCTCTCTCTCTCTCTCTCTCTCTCTCTCTCTCTCTCTCTCTCTCTCTCTCTCTCTCTCTCTCTCTCTCTCTCTCTCTCTCTCTCTCTCTCTCTCTCTCTCTCTCTCTCTCTCTCTCTCTCTCTCTCTCTCTCTCTCTCTCTCTCTCTCTCTCTCTCTCTCTCTCTCTCTCTCTCTCTCTCTCTATCTATATCTATCTATCTCCCTGCTTTAGTATGAAGAAAAGGTATACGCTCCTTGGACTCTTTCTGTGCCATACGATGGAGAATAACAAACCTATGCAACGCTCTATTCCTATAAGATAATAAATATATATTATTCAATTATATCCTCGAGCTTTCATTGATTTCCTACACTGTATTGGTGAGCCCTAAGGTATAGCGGCACGAAAAAATCAGTAGTAGTAGTTGTAGAAGTAGTTAGTAGTAGTAGTTAGTAGTAGTAGTAGTTAGTAGTAGTAGTAGTTAGTAGTAGTAGTAGTAGTTAGTAGTAGTAGTAGTTAGTAGTAGCAGTAGTAGCAGTAGTGTCAGACGCTTTGGCTTTCACAACAACTATTTCGGAATGCCACAAAGATCAGGCCGGTTCTCATGCACGTTCTTCACGTTCATGGTGCAGTAGCCTTGACAAACTATCACTAGGCTTCTAAAACTAGCCGTGAAAATACTAGCACAGTCTCTACCAAAGCCTTATCAAATGTGGGTGTGTGAGCCCTAAAGTGATTGAGAATATGGGACTGTATGATCTCAGTAAGAATATTATAACTATTTCTACTTCCATTTAGCTTTCCTGTATATTCATCTCTTATCTATCTATCTATCTATCTTATAAATTGGAAGGCCCGAACACCTACAGACATGAACCCCAGAAACTGTTCCCAGATGTTCCTTTCTTCCTCTCCTCAGTCAGCCCTGTACTGTATTATTCCGTTCTTTTCTTTTCTTTTTCTTTTTTTAGCAGAGGAGGCAGCTCAAGGGCACGAAAAGAAAAACAGGAACAAGAAGGCCCCGCTAGACGCTGCTCCAACAAAAGAAAACAGAACGAGAGGCCAAAAGAGAGGTCTCGAGTCGGTATTCTCAGACGCTCCTGCCTCTCATATCACCTACTTCCAAAGGCCAAAAAGGAGACCAATCGGGTTCTCATGAGTGCTTTCTTAGGTTTTTAATACAGAGGAAGGGTCAAACTACTACCAGGGTCATTAAACTCCCCCTGGAAATGCCCTAAACTCCTACGAAAACCGTGTCAAATACGTGAGCTTGGGTAAGAAAATGACCCTTGCTAAGCTCCTCTTGAAAGCCATTTTAGTCAAGTTAGCGGTTCGTATTTCACATTTTCTTTAACTTACGCTTCGAACAGATACTTCACTCCTCTTGATTTATTGGTAAGACATACTCACTCTTAGTGTCTGGTTACGATCCTTGCGTTGTCTGACACACACACACACACACACACACACACACACACAGGAGCGTAGCCAGGATTTCAGTTAGGGGGGAACAATCTTTACCAGTCTCAGTGTCTCAAAGCCCATAAGGATCTACACTATTAGGTCGTCCGGTGAAATGCTTATACGGGCAGGGACAAAATCAGTGCTGGCGCTCCCATTGACTGCATGATAATTATTAGATCTGCTACTACCGATTATGTAACTGAAAAAGGGTTTGGAGATTATAGTCATAAATCATTTCCCTCTTGCAACAGTATAAAGCAAATTAGCGCTGTTACTATGCAGCGGCGGATCTAGAATTTTTCCAAGGTGGGGGGTTGTTCATTCCCTCCCTTTCCTCCTCTCTCCCTCCCTCCCTGCCCCTTCATAAGTTCTTCTGTCAACTTAACCTCCCTCTCTTCACCCCTTCACCTTCCCTTTCTTCTCCCCTTACTCCCCCTTTCACCCCTTCCTCCACTTTTTTTCACCCCATCCTCTCCTTCTTATTCACCTCTTCCTCACCCTCTTCCTTACCTTTTCTTCTTCCCTTTCCCCACCACCTTCACCTCCCCTTCCTTCCCTCTTTCTCACCCCATCCTCTCCTTATTCACCTCTTCCTCACCCTTTTTTTTCCCTTTCTTCACCCCTTCACCTCCTCTTTTCGTACCCTTTCACCTTCACCTTGCCCTCCTCCTCCATCCCTCACCCCTTCACACCTACCTAACCCCTCCAGACTCACCCCTTTCCTCACCTCTTCCACTCCCCTATTGATGTTTCGTTTCAAGGGGGGTTGCAAGCCCCACCCCCCTAGATCCGCCCCTGTACAAGATAGTGGACTTTTTAGAGATAAGTAAACTCGACATACCTGTTGACTGCTCCTTTTTGGCTACAGAAGTATTTACTGATTGCTTGATGATTCTTGCACTTCTTATTTTTCGGCTCCATTATACAAAGGTGTCACTTCACTGTAACGTAGAAAACAGTGGATGACACTTAGGATGCTTTTATCACACACGGTTAAATGAAGAGATAAACAATAATATACAATATTATACAATGTTCCATTGCTATTGCACGTACCTTGAGGGAATGGAGGAAATAGACATTTACAGCCACTGGCGCTCAGGTAGGACGGAGGGACGGTCCCTCAATCTCAGCGTCAACAGCGGCTGGGTGTGCGACACGTCTTGTTCCCTTAACTCTACGTGCGTCTCGAGTCTCTAGAGTCTAGAGTCTAGACTCTACCCTCCAGTGACTGCCAAGTCTCGCGGGACGGCGCGGGGTGTTGTTTCCACCCGTAATGTAGATAATGGAAATAAAAAAAAAAAAAATTCTGGACGCTTAACATGTACTAATAAAGTCTTTTCAACTTTCATAATTCTAACAAATTTAAGAATATAGCGCCGATCCAGTGCCATATTTTGGTACACGTAGAATGTGCTTATGATGGCTTAAAGTGCCCAAATCTGTGAGCAACAAATATTACAAAAACGTTCCGTCTGGGGTGTTGCACGGCATGTCGTCCTCCTCCCGATAAACTCACAAAAAAGGAGTTGCCCCTGTGCCCCCCCCTCCCCCACCTGGCTACGCCTCTACACACACACACACACACACACACACACACACACACACACACACACACACACACACACACACACAAGTTCGTATCAATTAGGATTACTGGAGAATGAGCAAGACCTACCACGTAGTAGTAATAATTGTAATAGTAAACAGAATCAACACTCACCCCTTCTCTTTCGTCACTTCCGCGTTCCATCCATAAACCTGCACAAGAAGAATACGTTAATAAAATCATAAAAAAAGATAAATAATGAATATGGTTATAATAACAGAAGCAGAGAGAGAGAGAGAGAGAGAGAGAGAGAGAGAGAATCAATTTCCCTTAAACATTTTTTTAACCTTAGAACAGAAAAAGTACAAATTCTGTATCACTCCTCTCCCACACACACACACACACACACACACATTTCAACCCTTACTCACAAAAGACAAAAAAAAAAAAAAATTAAATAAATAAACAAACAAGAACAACATATAGCAGTAACCTCTAAAACCTGAAGAGCGTGCCTACTTTCCTTCCGTTAACCACTGCCCGTTTTCTTTCACTCTCGCTTTGAGGGGAGGCTCGTCTAGACCCCCTTTGTCAGCGTGAACGTGGTGGCGGGCTCGTTAGGTCCCCGACACACCCACACGTTCCCTGCTCATGGCCCGAAGAGGCGCTCAAGACCCTCGTAAACTGTCTCGACTCGCAACGCAACACACGCCCAAACCCGCGGCCCTATATAGATTTTGTTGTCTTGCGTGTTTTTTTGTTTTTTTTGTGTGTGTGTGTTTTGCTTTTTCATTTTGCAGGATCTATTGTTTTTCTCTTGTTTTCTTTTTCCAGCTTTTTTGTGATGTAGTTTTTTTTCCTTTTTTGTTTCCTCATTTTTTTCGGGTTCCTTTTTTTCTCGTTTTCTTTTTCCAGTTTTTTTTCTGATGTATTTTTGTTTTTTCTTTCCTTTTTTATTTCCTCGTTTTCTTCGGGTCCATTTTTTTACTTGTTTTCTTTATGCAGTTTTTTTTCCTGGTTGTTATTTTTTATTGACTATTTTTATCTGTTTTTTTTTCATTTCCAAGGTCTTTTATTTTCTTGTTTTCTTTTACCCATTTTTCTGATTGTTACTTTTTTTTTCATTTTTTGCTTTGTCTTTTTTTAATTCTTAATTATTCATTTATTTTATCTTATTCGCATTGATTGTTTCTTTTTTTCTTTTTCTTGTTTCGCCTTTCTTTCAAGTTGTCCGTTTTTTTCTTTTTTCTATCATCCTTCTATCTAACATTTAATAAAATATCATAAAACTTTCTTTCTATTTTCGAGTACTCTCGTTTTCTTTTTTCTGCCATTCTTCTTTTTTTTTAATTTTCCGATTTTTTATATTATCTGAAATACTCCAATATAAAAAATCCTCTTTTCGACTTTTGCAATTTTCTCACCTTTTCTAATTTTACTTTTTTTTATATACATTTGTTTAACTTACGATTCCTCTCTGTCATGCCTATTATTATTATTATTATTATTATTATTATTATTATTGTTATAATTATTATCATTATTATTATTATTACTCGCATATATCGTTTCCTACATCCGCGATTCATTTCCATTTGATCAAGTATTTATTGTTTTTTTTCCGATTTCATCCAATTTGAGTACTTCCTCTCTCTCTCTCTCTCTCTCTCTCTCTCTCTCTCTCTCTCTCTCTCTCTCTCTCTCTCTCTCTCTCTCTCTCTGGTTGATTACTGGAAACCGTATTCTCTTTTCCTTCCAAAATTCAATATACATAGTTATTGTTATACAGTTATTATGCATACGTTCTATATATTTTCAATTAGTTTGCGTAAATGGAGAGAGAGAGAGAGAGAGAGAGAGAGTTGGAAACGAGAAATAGATGAAATAGCCTTTAAATCACACACACACACACACACACACACACACACACACACACACACGCAACTCACCCAACCCCCCAACACACGTATAGAACAAGAACCAGACACGGACAGAGAGACATACATACAAACATACATACACACATACATACAGACAGATAGATAGAGAGACAGATAGACAGACAGACAGAGAAGGAAGGGAACGACCAGCGAGCGGAACAGACTCACTTCCAAACGACAGAGAAAGTTCAACATGAGAGAGAGAGAGAGAGAGACGTACGTACAGACAGACAGAGACGGACAGAGAGACAGACAGACAGAGTGAGAATGAGAGACTGAGAGTGTCTGAGTGAGAGAAAGAGAGAAAATGAGTGAATGAATGACCGTGGGAAGAGAGAGAGAGAGAGAGAGAGAGAGAGAGAGAGAGATTAACTTTCCCGACACGCCGAAGTTCAACACCCAACTCGCGGCCATTCTGTTGACTCTCCCACTGCCGCGAAAACTCTCAGCTTAATTACTGTGAGGGATTCTGGCCGCGATGGGGGTGGGGGGGGGAAGGAGGGAGGGAAGGGTAGGAAGAAAGATGGAGGGAAGGAAAGGAGGGGGGGCAAGAAGGGTTGAATGGATTGAATGGTGGTTGAGAGGAAAGAAGGAACGAAAGAGAGAGAGAGGGAGAGTGGAAGGCAGGAGGGAAGGTTAGGAAGAAGGAAGGAAGGAGGTGTAAAAAGGCCGGCAAAAGGGGAAGGAGGGAAGGTAAGGAGAAAGGAAAAAGGCAAGAAGAGGAGGGAAAGGTAGGAAGAAGGAGGAAGGCAAAGAGAGATTGACTGAATGGAGGTTTGGAAAAAAGAACGAAGGAAAAGAAGGACAGAGGAGGACGGAGGGAGGGAAAAATGGAAGGGGGGAAGGGTAGGAATAAAGGAAGGAAGGAAGGAAGGACGGAAGGAAGGAATGATGCAGAAAGGGAGGAAACGGTGATAGGTGGGAAGAAAAGAAATAAAGAGAGAGGTAATGAGAGGGAAGACAAGAGGGAATGAAGGAAGAAGAGAATGAAAAGAGAAAAAGAAGAAGAAAGAAGAGAAAGAAGAATGGCATGCAGGAAGGGAGATGGGAAGGAGGAAATGAGAAGGAATGAGAGTAAAGAGATGGGGAGAAAGGGAAGAAAGGGAGAGAAGAGTAGAAGGGAGGGAGGTAGAAAAGATGAGGAGGAAGAGGAGGAGGAGGAGGAGGAGGGAGGAGTGAGGGAAGGAACCAGGTAAGGGAAGTTAACTGAGTGCCAACACTTACTTTCTCTCTCTCTCTCTCTCTCTCTCTCTCTCTCTCTCTCTCTCTCTCTCTCTCTCTCTCTCTCTCTCTCTCTCTCTCTCTCTCTCTCTCTCTCTCTCTCTCTCTTTCTCCTCTCTTCTCCTCTCCTCTCCTCTCCTCTCTTCACACTCCTTCATCTATTCTGTCCTGTCCTACCACACGTAGATTACTAGTAGTAGGGGTAGAAAACAGACACCCTCGCCATAGACCGATAGGTCTTCTGGTGTCTGTTCTTCCTATGTATTCCTATGTATTCTCTTCTTATCCGTATCCTTATCCTTCTCTCTCTCTCTCTCTCTCTCGCTCTCCTCTCCTCTCCTCTCCTCTTCACTTCACTTCACTTCACTTCACTTCACTTCTCTTCTCTTCTCTTCTCTTCTCTTCTCTTCTCTTTTCTTCTCTTTTCTTTTTCTCTTCTCTTCTCTTCTCTTCTCTTCTCTCTCTCTCTCTCTCTCTCTCTCTCTCGTGTACACACCACCAAACCACTCCATTTCTCCTCCTTTTCATTTCCTTTCACTCTGCTTCAAAGACACAGGCGGCCGGTCCCTTGCAGCCAGAACTCAGGAATGGGGGTGAGTTTCAGGCAGATTCAGATCCCATCACCAGAGCCTTTTACACTTTACCTATTGCTAGTACACGGTTACCCTTAGCTTCCTCCCTTTGTTCCCTTTGTTATCCTACCTATCTCACCAATCATTTCGTTCTTTCATCTCTCTCAATCCACTTTAGGCCTTCTTCTTCGTCTTCTTCCCTCATCCTCCCCTTCCTATTCTTCCCCCCTCCCCCTCTCCCCCTCTTCTTCATGCCCTTGGTATTTTTGTGTTTGTTTTGTTTTAGTTTCCTTTCAGTTTTTAGGGAAAGAATGGGTTAAAGTTTCAAGCACATTCAGTTCCCATAATTAGAGTCTTTAACACTTTATCTATTGCTAGTACGTGGTTCCCCTCCCCTTACCTTCCTTTCTTTATTTGACGTTATCTCTGTTTGATCTATTTCTCTTTTATTTCTTACTCTTTCACACTCAATATCTATCCTTCTCGCCAATCGTTCCCTTCATCTCTCTCAAGCCACTCCCCCCTGCCTCTTCTTCCCTCCTCCACCTCCTCCTCCTCTCCCTCCCCTTCTTCCTTCTTCCTCTCCGTCACCGGCTCTCCCTTATTAAGAGTCTATGGGCGTCTGAGGGGGTGGACGAAGGCCCTTGTGACCCCCTGGCGCTAATGGCTCGATTTCCTGCCGAGGGAGTCCCCAAGGTTGATCTGGTGGACCTCTTCCGTTTGCTGTGTTTGAGAGAGGCTGGTTGTGTGTGGTGGGGAGCAAAGAGGTAAGGGGGGAACTGGGGCGGTGCGTGTGTGTGTGTGTGTGTGTGGGGGGGGGGTCTGTATGTTTTGTTTGAAGGCTGTTTGTTGTGTTTGTTGTGGTTAGTAGGCTTGTTTTTTTGTGTGTTTGTGGAAAGCTTGTCGTGTGTGTGTGTGTGTGTGTGTGTGTGTGTGTGTGTGTGTGTGTGTGTGTGTGTGTGTGTGTTTTGCATTTTGGAGGAAAAGGGGGAGGAGGGGGAGGAGGAGGAAGAGGAAAATAATGTTAATATTGTATTCATGTCTCATAATCTTTGTCTGTTTGTCTGTTTGTCTGTAAGTCTGTCTGGATGTATGTATGTTTGTGTCTGTGCGTCTCTCTCTCTCTCTCTCTCTCTCTCTCTCTCTCTCTCTCTCTCTCTCTCTCTCTCTCTCTCTCTCTCTCTCTCTCTCTCTCTCTCCAGCCAATTAAGAGGTAATAGCTTCCGTAATTACTCATCCGCTTCATTACGAACTTACAAAGAGAGAGAAAATGAGATGGAAAAGATACTCATGAATTTGTTCGCCTAGAGAAAGGATTTGATAAGGGCGGCCGATCACCTCATAGAAAAAGGAGAAAAAAAGGAAAAGAGAGAAAAATAGATGGAGTCAAAGGGGGCTATTGAAGATTTATTGAAAAAGAGAGAATAAGGAAAATGAGAAGAAGGAGGAGTTAAAAAGGGCAACGGAAGATCTGGTGGAAAATAGAGAAAACGAGAGAAAAAGAGAAGGAATGATAAGGAGATAAAAAGTGTTATTGAAGATTTGTTGAAAAAGAGGAAAGAGAGAAGACATAAAAAGAGAAAAAAAGAGAGAGAAGAAAGATAAACAGTGCCATTGAAGATATATTGAAAAAGAGGAAAAAAAGGAAAAAAGAGAAAGAGAAGAAAAAGGAGAAAAAGAATTATTGAAGATCTATTGAAAAAGAGAAAAGGAAGGATTTGAAAGGACTATTGAAAACGTAAAAAAAAGAGAAACAAAAAACAGAAAAAAAGAAGGAAAGGGAGATAAAAAGTGTTATTAAAGATCTACAGAAAAAAACACCAAGGGAAAACTATAAAAAAAAGTATATTATGTTTGTTTTGGGGATTTTTTTTATTTGTTTGTATATATTTATGTGTTTATGGTGTGGCATTTAGTGTCATTGCTCTCTCTCTCTCTCTCTCTCTCTCTCTCTCTCTCTCTCTCTCTCTCTTATTCATGGAAGGAAAACACGGAAGAGTACTTTTAGCCTTTCTTTTTCCTGTTCTTCTTCTTCTTCTTCTTCTTCTTCTTCCTCCTCCTCCTCCTCCTCAGGCTCGTCCTTCACCTTTTTCTTTATAATCTTCTTCTCATACTCCTTTTCTTCTTCTACCTCTCCTCCTCGTTTTCATATTCTTCTTCCTCCTCCTCCTCCTCCTCCTCCTCCTCCTCCTCCTCCTCTAAAAATGATATTAGGCTCAGAAATTAGATTTAATTAACATAAAAACAAGACGAAGGGAAAACGGATTCGAGTTTGTATAAAAAAATAATCTTAATTTTTTTAGCGGATTTTATTTTTCATTTTATTTTTTATTATTTTATTCATTTATCAATTTTTTTTTTATTATACGTATTATTTCCTGTTATATGAGAGAGAGAGAGAGAGAGAGAGAGAGAGGATTATGAAAACGCCTGAGTAATGTGTCGTCTGTTATAGCGAAATCTCTCTCGCTCTCTCTCTCTCCTGTCTTTATTTATTTTATTTCATTCATTTTCTCTCCTCTCTCCTCTATCTCCTCTCTATCATCTAATCTTCTTCTCTTCTCTTCTCTTCCTTCCCCTTTCATTTCTTTCCCTTTTCCCATAATTATCTTCCATTATTTATATCCTTTCCTTTTCCACATTCATTATTCAATCATCTCTTCTTTCCTTCTCTTTCCTACTTCTCTTCTCTCCTTTCTCTGTCTCCTTTCTTTATTTGTTTTTCTCTCCCCTTCTCATCTACTTCTCTCTTCTCTCATTTACTATATATATTTTTCTTCCCTCATTAATCTACTTATATATTTCCGTTTATTATTCTCTCATCTTCTCTTCCTCCTTTCTCCTCTTCCCTCTCCTTCTCCCTTTCAAACTTATTTTACCTATTTCTCATTCTTCGTTTATTCCATTAATTCTTCTCTCGTCTCCTCCTTCTTTCATATTCCTCTTCTCTCTTCCTCTTTCCTCTCTTCTCTCCTATGTATCTCCTTCTATTGTCCTTCTATCATATATCTAAATTATCTTCCATCCTTCATTTGCTTTATTAATTCTTCTCTCGTCTCCTCCTTCTTTCATATTCCTCTTCTCTCTTCCTCTTTTCTTTCTTCTCTCCTTCTATGTATCTCCTTCTATTCTCCTTCTCTAAATTATCTTACATCCTTCATTTGCTCTATTAATTCTTCTCTCGTCTCCTCCTTCTCCCTTTCCCCCTCTCCCTCTCCCTCCTCCCCCCTCTTCTCCTCCCTTCCCCCTCCCCCCTTCCTATCATAAGGGTGATCTTAAGGGAGCAACAAGGGCGCTCATTTTCGGCGAGAACGTGAACGGAAAGTGAGTGTGTGTGTGTGTGTGTGTGTGTGTGTGTGTGTGTGTGTGTGTGTGTGTGTGTGTGTGTGTGTTTCCCTCACTTCTCTCCTCAACCTCTCTCTGCTGTACACAATATCACACTCAGCTTCGTCATCAATCAAAAAACAGTCATATCCTCTCTCTCTCTCTCTCTCTCTCTCTCTCTCTCTCTCTCTCTCTCTCTCTCTCATAAATAAAACTCGCGTCCGCCAACCAGCATTTTGTCGTGAAATACAACGAAACAACGTAATACTGACACGGGGAAAAAATACGTAAGGAATGGAAGCGAAACGAAAAGAATAAAGGAAGTGAAAGAAAGTGGAATAAAAGAAGTAAAAGAGAGAGTAGGATAAAGAAGGAAGGAGAGGAATGAAGAAAATGTTATTGAACTTTCCTTTCTTTGCTGAATATGACGAAGAGAAGTAACGAAGAGGAGAGCAGGAAAAGAAGGAGAAGGAGAAGGAGAAGGAGGAGGAGGAGGAGGAGGAGGAGGAGGAGAAACATGAAAAGAAAAAAATGGAATTATGAGAAGGAACAGCAGAACTTTATGAGAATGAGGAAGAAGAAGGAGAAGAAGGAGAAGGGGAAGAAGAAGGAGAATGACGAAAGAGAAGAAGAAAGGAGGTGAAAGATTGAGAAGTCGAACGAAAAAGAAGAAAAAGAAGAAAAAGAAAAGAAAGGAACAGATGAGAGAGAGAGAGAGAGAGAGAGAGAGAGAGAGAGAGAGAGAGAGAGAGAGAGAGAGAGAGAGAGAGAGAGAGAAAGCAAGAAGAAACACATTTATTATATTATTTTCCACTATTCTAATTATTTTCCTGTGATGTTTTCTTGATTATTTCTTTCGTGTACTTCCTATTTTTTTCCCTTCAGTTATATATTGTTTTAATCTTCGTTATTTCTTTTTTTTTTGGTATTAATATTTTTTCTATCAAATAATTCCTGTTTTTTTTTTCTTGTATTTGGAAGAACGAGGAGGAGAAGGAGAAGGAAGAATAGGAGAAAGGAGGGAAGGGAATGAGACGGAAGGAAAGGAATTGAAGGTTAGATTCAGGAAGGAAAAGGTGAAGAAGCTGGAAAAGGAGAAGAGGGAGGAGGGACATGAGAGAGAAGGAGGAGGAATGAAAAAAAATAAGAGGGGAGGAAAGAGGATGATTTCAAAGCAAACTAGAAAATAAGAAAAGAAGATAAAATAAAGAAAAAAGGGGGAGGAAGGGGGAGTCTTTCAAAGCAACCAGGGAAATAAGAAAAATGAAAGAAAAAAGACAACTGTGAAGAAATGGGACAAATAAAGAGTATGAAAAGGAAAGAAATTAAAATAAATGGAAGGGAAAAATGAGAAGAAAATAAAAAGTAAAAGAAGAAAAGAAGTGAAAAATGGGAGGAAAAATGATTGAGAAAGAAAATAATGACAATATGGAAGAAAAAATATCATAAGCAGGAAATTAATTGTTAAAGACGGAAGAAAAACATAAAAAGACATATGACATAATAAATAAGAAAAACATAAAGAATGAAAATACCAAAAACAAGCGGAAATAAAAACAATCGAAGTGTAAGAGGTGGGGGAGGGGGGGGGGGTAAAGGGGGGTTAAGAAATGGCAAAAGTAACCCCATAACACCCTCTCAAAGAAGC
>NC_066526.1:712500-725000 GCF_024679095.1 Eriocheir sinensis | reverse complement strand
GAAGTTAAGTGAAAAAATAAAATAATGAAAGAACAAAAAAGTAGAAAAAAAGAGAAAAAAATGACGGAAGGGAAGAAAATAAAAAAATCCCGTTGAAAAAATTATAAGCTAGAAAATAAAATACAAAAAAAAATGACAAAGGAAAAAATATAATGAATGAAAAATAAAATGAATAAAAAGAAAGTACCCAAAAAATGAGAAAAAAAGACAAAAAGGAAAAAATACTATAAAATAAAGCCATTGAAGAAAATAAAGTTAGAAAATACAGAACAAAAAAGTGAAAAAAAATGATGCAGAGGAAAAAAACGAAATGAAATAAATGAAAAATAAAATTAAAAAAATAAAGCACCAAAAAATTAAAAAAAGATGACAAAAAGGGAAAAAAAAACAATAAAATAAAACCGTTGAAAAAAATAAAGTTAAAAAATAAAGGACAAAGTGAAAAAAATGACGTGAACGAAAAAAAAACGAAAAGAATATATGAAAAAATAATTAAAAAAACGAAAGAAAAATTAATAAGTACAAAAAAGTTGAAAAAATAACGAAAAATGGAAAAAAACTCCTTAATTCCGTCCACTTGGGAAATATTTGGCCGGCGAGTCGCGCACATTATTTCTTTTCTTCCCTCACCTGTTAACCTCCGTCTGATTTTTCCTTAATAATTTCCTAACTCACATTTTTGCCGGATTTTAAGCCTTGTGAAGGAGGCGGAGGAGGAGGAGGAGGAGGAGGAGGGAGACGAAGACAAGGATGTGTAGGGAAAAGAGGACGATGATGGTGAGAAGGGGGAGGAGGAGGACGAGAACGAGGAGGAGATGACGGAAGACAAGGAGCACGAAGAGAAGGAGATAGAAGGAGAAGAGGACGATGAGGAGAAAAACAGAGGAAAAATATGAAAAGTAGGACACTGAAAAGGAGGAAGAAAAGAAAAAAACAAGTAAATGAAAAGAAGGAAAAGAATGAGAAGGATGACAAGAAGAGAAAGGAGGAGAAGAAGGAAAAGGAGGAGGCGGAAGAAGATGGAAAGGATGACCAAACCGAATGAAACGAAGAAATGAACAGAAAGGAAGAGGAAGAGGAGATGGAGAAGGAATAAGATGAAGAGGAAAAGGAAAGGAAAGAGGAAGAGGAAGAGGAAGACGACAGAGGAGCGAAAGAGAAGAGGGAGGAGGAGTAAGATGAAGAGCAAATAACTGAGAACAAGGAGAGAACAAAAAATATGAAGGAGGAAGAGAAAAGGGAAGAATGTGATGGAGAGGAAAACTGGCAAAATGGAAACAGCAGAAAGTTTGTTGGATTATACAGAGGCTGCCAAGGAGGAGGAGGAGGAGGAGGAACACAAAGGAAGAACAAACAACAGCAGAACTGATGGTCCTTACGAGGCTGTTTGTGACAAGCTACACTAACTATCTAATCAAAGGTAGAAGATGAAAGACAGCATAGGCGAAGGCTCCTCCCCACCCCCCCATCCCTCCAGCCAAAGCTGGCAGGAAAGAAAAAAGAACCATGCAGCATGGAAAAACTGCATGGAAGTTATGTACGAAAGAGGAAAGAACTACCGTTACTCCTACCACTAACCGAACGATAAAAACGGACAAGGACACCAGTATTCGAAAGAACTTAACTTTATTTCGACAATGAGTAATATCTTAGTTGCTGGTTGGATTCAAAATACTTGTCTAATCTATTCTTGAAGGTCGTAACTGTTGTACTATCAACATCACAGGGTAGAGAATTCCAAACATTAATGATGCAATTGAAGAAGTGTTTGGCTTCGTGCGACGAGAATCTTTTACCACATCTCGAAATTGTGATTTCTTCTTGTTCTATTTGATCGATCAATTTTAAAGTAATCTTCCGCATTAATATCATTGTATGCTTTAAACATTTTAAACACTTCTATTAGATCGAGGGCCTCGCATTCTTTGCTTTGATAGGCTGAATACATTTACTTCTTTAAGCCTTTGTTCATAAGATAAATTTCTCAACCAAGGAATCATTTTTGTTACTCTCCGTTGAACCCGTTCTAACTTTTCTATGTCTTTTCTGTAATAGGGAGACCAAAACTGCACACAGTACTCTAGATGGGGTCGAACCAGCGAATTATACAGTTTTAATATTACTTTTTCCGATTTATTATTAAGACTCGTCCGATGAAGCTAACCAATTTGTTTGCGGTTTTAACTACCTCTGAACAATGCTGACCGGGCTTTAAATCGCTTGATATAGTGATTCCAAGATCCTTTACTTACTGCAAAAAGTTGTTAGCCATTCATTACGTACTGAACGCGATCGTTATTGATGTGTAACACTTTACATTTACATAAGAACATAAGAACATAAGAACGCAGGAGTCTGCAAGAGGCCGGTAGGCCTGTACGAGGCAGCTCCTTTGACCCTAAGCTCCCGTGTATCTAACCCCACCTAATATCGCTGTCCATGAATTTATCTAGTCTATTTTTGAATGTGACAATTGTATTGGCACTCACCACATGACTGCTAAGCCTATTCCACTCATCCACCACCCTATTAGTAAACCAATTTTTGCCTATGTCCCTGTTGAATCTGAATTTATCCAGTTTAAACCCGTTACTTCGTGTCCTACCCGGTTCTCTTACCAACAAAACCTTATGAATGTCTCCCTTATTAAAGCCCTTCATCCATTTATAAACCTCGATCATGTCTCCACGCACCCTTCGCCTTTCTAGAGAATGCAAGTTTAACTGTTTGAGTCTTTCCTCGTATGGCAAGTTTCTCAACCCCTGAATCATCTTAGTCATCCTCCTCTGCACCGATTCTAACATTTTGATATCCATTCTATAGTAGGGTGACCAGAACTGAACCGCATAGTCAAGATGAGGTCTAACTAATGCTAAATATAGTTTGAGGAAGACTTGGGGCTTCTGTTGCTTACGCTCCTTGAAATAAATCCCAGTACCCTATTAGCTCGATTTCTAGCTTGAATGCATTGTGCCTTGGACGGAGATCAGAGCTCACTAAGACCCCTAAATCCCTCTCGCACCCAGACCTACTTATGAGAGTGTCATTTAAGCAATAGTTATGTGAGGGGTGTTCCTACCTACACTCAGAATACTGCACTTCCTACATTGAACTCCATCTGCCATTTATCCGCCCAGTCATATAATCTGTTGAGTTCACCTTGAGAATACTAGCGTCCTGATCCGACTCAATTACTCTACCGATCTTGGTATCATCTGCAAATTTACTAACATCACTACTAATTCCTGTGTCTAAGTCATTGATATAAATAATAAACAAAAGTGGACCTAATACCGAACCTTGTGGGACCCCACTCGTAACACATCCCCAGTCAGATCTTTTACCATTGATTTGCACTCTTGCTTCCTATTGCTAAGCCACGCCTTGACCCAGTTCAAAACTTTACCTACTCTCCGTGAGCCTGTAATTTAAGCAACAGTCGTTGGTGAGGAACTTTGTCAAACGCTTTACTAAAATCAAGATAGATTACATCATAATTTTCATCTCTGTCAACCGCCTCAAATACTTTATTGTAGAAGGACAAGAGATTGGTGAGGCATGACCTACCTTTTGTGAACCCATGCTGCGAGTCGTGAATTGCTATGTTTCTAAATGCTCCTGAATGTTCCTGGCTATTATGGACTCCAGCATCTTCCCTATAACCGATGTTAAGCTAATTGGGCGATAGTTTGAAGCAACTGACCTGTCCCCTTTTTAAAAATCGGCGTCACATTAGCTACTTTCCATAGGCTCGGCACATAGTATTTACCGACATCTTAAAGATGTCGGTTAGTGGGTCTCTGATTATATCACCTAGCTCCTTTAATACCCTCGGAAATATCCCGTCAGGACCTGGCGACTTGTTCTTCTTAAGCTTATCTATCTCATCCTGAACTACTTGCCTGGTAATGATTATATCCCTCAATTTATCGCCATCCCCGCCCTCGTACACCTGAACTCTTTCCGGTATAGTCGTTCGATCCTCCTGTGTGAATACTGAAAGGAAGTAGTCGTTCAACAATGTGCTCATATTTTCGTAATTTTCTACTAGCTCCCCTGTGTTTGATTTCAGCGGTCCAATTTTCTCCCGTGTTTTTGTTCTATACATCTGAAAGAAGCCCTTAGGATTACTTTTCGCCTCATTTGCTACTTTGATCTCATAGTTCTTTTTTGCTATCCTGGTGTTTTTCTTAACTAATCTAGATAGTTCGACGTACCGGCCCCTGAGATGTGTTTCCCCATTCTTTATTTTCTGATAAATTCCCTTCTTTAACCCAATCTCGTGTTAAATTTCATTTGCCATTGATTGGCCCAACGTGCAAGTCGATCTAGATCTGATTGCAATGCTTCTTCGTCGAGTGTCGTAGTTACCTTACTAGCGATTTTTGTGTCATCAGCAAATTTTGATACTTTGCAAGTGAGCCCATCATCGATATCATTAACATAAATTAAGAAGCGCATGGGGCCAAGCACTGATCATTAAGGAACGCTGCTTCTGACATCGAGCCAGGTAGATGAAACACCATTTAGAACTACTCTTTGTTTCCGCTCAGAGAGCCAGTCCACAACCCAATTGTGAATGTTACCTAATACCGTGTGACAATAGTTTACTGGCAACCGTTTGTGGGGGACCTTATCAAATGCCTTTTGAAAATCCAGATATATATCTACTGATCTGTTTTCATCGAACACCTCAAAAATATAATGAAGAAAAATCAAGTTAGTTAAACACGAACGTTTACTACGGAAGCCATGTTGCGAATTATTTATTATATTATTTTCTTCGAAGAATTTTACCATATTGTCGCGAATGATAGTCTCCATTAGCTTACAAACAATCGATGTCAGGCTAATTGGTCGATACTTTCCTGGTAGAGACTTGTCATCCTTTTTGAAAATTGGTGTGACATTTGCTAGTTTCCAATCCGACGGAACTTCTCCAGCTGTTAAAGATTTATAAAAACATAAGAACATAAGAACGTAGGAGTCTGCAAGAGGCCGGTAGGCCTGTACAAGGCAGCTCCTTTGAACCTAAGCTCCCGTGTATCTAACCCCACCTAATATCGCTGTCCATGAATTTATCTAATCTATTTTTGAATGTGACAATTGTATTGGGACTCACCACATGACTGCTAAGCCTATTTCACTCATCCACCACCCTGTTAGTAAACCAATTTTTGCCTATGCCCCTGTTGAATCTGAATTTATCCAGTTTAAAACCATTACTTAGTGTCCTACCCGGTTCTCTTACCAACAAAACCTTATGAATATCCCCATCCATTTATAAACCTCGATCATGTCTCCACGCACACTTCGCCTTTCTAGAGAATGCAAGTTTAACAGTTTGAGTCTTTCCTCGTATGGCAAGTTTCTCAACCCCTGAATCATCTTAGTCATCCTCCTCAGCACCGACTCTAACATTTTGAATATGATAGAGAGCGGTTTACAAATTTGATGTTTGATTTCTTTTAAGATCCTCGGGGTAATTTTGTCTGGACCAGGAGCTTTGCTTGCTTTAATCTTTTCAATTGTGAGTAAAATGTCACTTTCTACGATGAGCATGACATTTAAAATCTTTTCGGTCATTCTAACCTCCGGGGGTTGAGGTGATAAACAATCTTCGTCGGTAAACACGGATGCGAAAAAGTTATTTAGGATTGTAGACATTTTATTTTCATCGCTCGTGTGGTTACCATTATCATTAGCAAGCGGTCCGATACTACACGTGAGTGACTTTTTATTATTTACATAGCTAAAAAAATATCTTTAGGATTAATTTACTTGTTTCCGCTACATATTCTTCAAGATTTTTCTTGCTTCGTCTTATTAATTTCTTGGTTCTGTCCAACTCTAGTTTGTCAGCCTCACTCTGAGTTGATATGTATCTACTGTATACGCGTTTTTAAGAGAGAGGCTATTTTGAATTTCGTTATTGCACCATTTGGGTTTCTTCTTAAAAGTTGACCGTCTGTTACGATAGGGTACGCATATGCTTACGGCAATGTTCAATATTGTGGTGAAGGCCTCCCACGATTTATCAATAGTTGTTTCCGTCGAAAATCAATATCTGTTTTCGTCGAAAAGGAGGAGGAGGAGGAGGAGGAAAAGAAGCAGCGAAAACGTCAGAATCAGCAGTGGTAGTAGTAGTAGTAGTAGTGGTAGTAGTAGTAGTAGAAGGAGGAGGAGGAGGAAGACATGCTGACGGGACACTGAGAAAGAGAAGGAAGAATAAGATTACAATGACATTCAAAAGGAAGCAACCGAAAGAAGAGGAGAAGGAAGAGGAAAAGAAGACACAAGAAGACGAACACGTGGGGAAGGAAAAAGAAGAAGAAGAAGAGGAAGAAGAAGAAGAAGAAGAAGAAGAAGAAGAAGAAGAAGAAGAAGAAGAAGAAGAAGAAGAGAAGGAGAAAGAAGAAGAGGAGGAGGAGGAGGAGGAGGAAGAGGAGAAAGACGCAATAAAATGTGGGTGCAGGAAAAGTGTGTCTGAGGGAGGGTCAAGGGATGAAATATTTGGTTAATAAAATGACTTGTGTTAGAGAGAGACGCCGTCTTCTCTCTCTCTCTCTCTCTCTCTCTCTCTCTCTCTCTCTCTCTCTCTCTCTCTCTCTCTGTGTGTGTGTGTGTGTGTGTGTGTGTGTGTGTGTGTGTGTGTGTGTGTGTGTGTGTGTCTCTCTCTCTCTCTCTCTCTCTCTGTCTCTCTCTCTCTCTCTCTCTCTCTCTCTCTCTCTCTCTCTCTCTCTCTCTCTCTCTCTCTCTCTCTCTCTCTCTCTCTCTCTCTCTCTCTCTCTCTCTCTCTCTCTCTCTCTCTCTCTCTCTCTCTCTCAAAATATTTAAAAGTTGTAGTACTAACTTTTATATAATATTTTTGCATTATACCAAACTCATAATAACAATGATTGCAAAAAGTAATAATAATAATAATAATAATAATAATAATAATAATAATAATAATAATAATAATAATAATAATAATAATAATAATAATAATAATAATAATAATAATAATAATAATAATAATATCTAGGCCACCATAACGAGACCTAGCAAACACTACAAACACAAAAATTATCATCGTCATACATAATAAACAATAAAAAACATCACCCTTACAATCTATCCTTATATAATTTCCATCCCTCCATCTTTATCTTTATATTTTTGCCCTCTGTACGTCACTCCCTGGACAACCTTCAACGCCGCCTCTATCCTCATATAGCAGCAGCCCTGTTCGTCCTGGCACACAAAGCAACCATCCACTCTCTAATCTCTTCCCATGTGACTCCATAGAATCGTTGCATTATCATCTCGAATACTATGCCCAGGACGAACTACACCCCATGTTGTCGCTTCTAACCGCGGTCCATACGCTGAAACATTTCGGGGTTCACAGCTACATTTGTGAAATCTTCCGTAGAGGTTGTGTTAGTATTTCCATGCCTCTCTATGTAGCTAGTAACTTCCAGGACAGACTACGCCCCTTGCTGCCCATCCTACAACACACACACAACATCTACCCAATCCCAGGACGGACTACGCCTCTAAGCAGCTTGTAACTTCCAGGACAGACAACGCCCCTTGCTGTCCCTAATATAAGACGCACATCATCTACTCAATTCCAGGACGGACTACGCCTTCCCCTGCAACTTGTAACCTCCAGGACAGACTACGCCCCTTGTACCAAATATATTACAGGTACAAACATCGTCCACTCAATCTCAGGACGAACTAAGCCTCTCCCTGCAACTTGTAACCTCCCTTGGCAGTAGCGTTGTCTGTCCTATCCATTAACCACCCTTCCTCTATCCCTCGACACACACACGCACACACTCTCCAAACAACACGGTACTCCCAGCCAGCCAGCCTCCGCCATGCACTCGAGCGCGCAATACGGTACACGGCTGAAAAATAGCGGCAGTCCACTGAATGTTTGGCAATGATGGGGTTCGTTTAGCGCGGAGAGAGGCGAGAGTATTAAATCAGATTAGCGGCGATCGTCAACTGTTTTGGACGCGAGAACGTTTACCATCAGCGCTAACGATTGTCCTTTGTCTCCGCCCTCACGGCCTATAGACGACGTGACATATACGTGGACTTGCATTTATGTAGTCTATGTCTAGCTGGTTGGGTGGGTCGGTGTTTTCTGCGTCCATGGCTCTTAGTACATTTTTTCTTGGCCTTCTTTCCTTCATCCTACTCATTCTCTGCTTCATTTTATTTGCTCTTCCTCCTCCTCCCTTTTCCGCTTTCTTTTCCTCTCTTTCTCTCCTTCTTCTCTCTTTCCCCTTGGTTCCTTCCTCTTACTTCTTCCTTGTTCTATTTTGCTGACTCTTCCTCCTTCTCCTCCGCTTCTGCTTCCTCTTTTTTTTTTCCTTTTTCCTCTCCTCCTCTTCTTACTTCTTCCTCTTATTTGTATTTGTTCTCTTTCATTACCTCTTCCTCCTTCTCCTCCACTTGTTCTTCCTCCTTTTAATCCCTTTCTCCCCTTTATTCCCCTTGTTCTTGCCCCCTTCTTTCATCCCTCCCTCTCCCCTTGTCCTTGCTTTTTCCCCTCCTTCTTCCTCCCTATCTTTGTTTTTTCATTCTTTCCTACCTCTTGCTTCGTCTCCTTGTTCTCCCACTTGTTATAAATAATTGCTCGGGGACAAATACGGGCTTCTATATATACAAAGGTCACGTATGCTGCTTTTCCTTTCTTCTTCGTCTCCCTTTTTTTCGTATTCCTCGCCTATAGAGAAGTTATCATGGTGGGAAGTGTTTAGAGATTCGCCGCTATAGTGTTGAAAGTAGTTAGAGTTTTGGTGTTTGGGTGATAATAGTTTGTTTCCCGTTTTTGTTTTAATGAAGCATACACTCTGGAACGCGTTGCTTCACTCACTCGCTGCCTCCAAAACACGAAATAAACTTCAAAGGCGAAAGAGAGAAAAGAACATTACTTTAAAGAAGCAATAAAATAAAAACAAAAAGAAATAGACTTCAAAAGCGATTCCAACAACGAACGAGGAACATACACCAGGGGACGCGTCACTTCACTCACTCAGCACCTCCAAAGAAAAACAAAATCACTTTATACCACCACCATTTTCTACTTTTCTTCAAACTCACGTGAACAAAGGAGAAGGAAGGCAAAGACCTCGGAACCCAGCACTCAGGTATATTACAGGTAGAGGACAGGTGTGTGATCTCGGCTTATAATCAGGTGAGCTTGGCCACGAAGAGGGTTATGCGACGCCCACCTGTAATCAAGGAGGGTTACCTGGCCATCAAGGCGAGTTAGTTCGTTTGCTTTACCGCGAATCAGTTTTAAGGGTTTATTTGCAAGTGCTGGCGGTAATGCCTGTAAAGAGAGGGAGAGAGAGGGGTGAGGGGGGGGGGGGGAGGAGATAGATAGATAGATAGATAGATAGAAAGATGGATAGATAGATAGACATAAAGTGAGAGAAAGAATGAGACAGAGAAAAAATGGAAAAGAAAACAAACAAAAAAGAAAGAACGATAGAAAAAAGAGAAAGAAAGGAAGAAAGAAAGAATGGGAAGTGAGAGAGGAAAAATTCTGCAGAGAGAGAGAGAGAGAGAGAGAGAGAGAGAGAGAGAGAGAGAGAGAGAGAGAGAGAGAGAGAGAGAGAGAGTTAACTAGTTTTGCGTGTTGATATTTATTCCTAATTTTTTCTAACAAGCAATAATACTTTTACATGGGAAGCAGATAATAACAATAAAAACAATAACAACATCTATATATGAACAGATAATCCTCCTCCTCCTCTTCCTCCTCCTCCTCCTCCTCCTCGATATTTCCTCGTCTTCCCTTCCCTCCTCTTCCTCCTTTCCATTCTTCTGCTAATGATTTGTTTTTCTTATTATTTTTCTCTTTTATCTCCTTCTCCTTCTGCCTTTCTTCCTCCTTCTGCCTCTCATCTTCCTCCTCCTCCCCCTCCTCCTCCTCCTCTTCTTTGTTCATTCTTGTTTTCCTCTTCCTCTTTCACCTCCTCATTATCACCACCACCATCACCCCCAACACCTTCCTCTTGTTTTTCCTTTCTTCTTCCTTCTTCTTCTGTCACGTCCTTATCACTACCATCATCATCACTATTCACTTCTTCTTTTCTCTTCCTTCTTTCTTTCTTTTCTTCATTACCCTCATTAGTGCCATCATCACTATTCTCCTTCTTTGTTTTTTCCTCCTCGTCTCTACCATGACAATCCTTTTTCTCCTTTCTCCTTCTTTTCTTCATTCTTACTTCTTTCCTCCTTCTCTCTTCTCTTCTGTTCCTTCTTCCTCCTTCTCTCCTTGCTTCTCTTCCTTCTATTTCTCCTTCTTCCTTCTCTCCTTCATTCTTTTCTTCTTTCTCCTTTTTCCTTCCTACTGTTCCGCTTTACTCCTTCTCTCCTTCCTTTTGTTCCTCCTTCCTCCTTTTCTCCTTCCTTTTCTTCCTCCTTCCTCCTTCTCTCCTTCTATTTGTTCCTCCTTCCTCCTGTCAATCCTTCTGTTCCTCCTTCCTTCACCTTCCTTATCTTCTTCCTTCTTCTTTCCTTCCTACCACCAACATCACCAATGCTTATCCCCTTCTCTCTTTCCTCTCTTTTTCCTCCTTTTCTCCTTTCCTCTCCTTCCTCTTCCCCCTCCCCCTCCCCACCACCACCACCTTCGCGTTCCTGTATCTTCGGCAACCAACCCTTCCATTCCTCGCATCTTATTTTCCTTCTTCCTCTCGGGCGTCTCCTCCTAAACCAGGCCGCGGTGCAGGCTATACGAGGGGCATTTTGGAGGTGGGCGGGCGAAGGCCAACTTATTACACCTGCCCGGGTAACTCGCGCACCTGGCGGCTCAGGTAAATGTAGATGGAGCGTGCGCCGGCCACATCACTCTTACGATTTATGGCGCGAAGGGAATCAAAAAGCCAGCCACACTAACGCTCGGCCAGCCACTCAGCCACACTACCGTCCAACCAGTCACTCAGCCACACTACCGCCCGGCCAGCCACTCAGCCACTCAGCCATCCAGTTAGTCAGCCACTAGCCACCAGTCATCTGTCCATTCAGTCATCTAGCTTGTCAGCCACTCAGCCACCTGTAATGCCATGCAGTTAACCAGTCACCCAGTCAACCTCTCATTCAACCGGTCAGCCAGTCAGCCAGCCAGCCACTTCGCCATGCAGCCACTCAGTCAACCAGCCACCCAGTCAGACTCTCAACCACCCAACCACTCAGCCAGCCAACCATACAGCCAGCCACCCAGTCAGACAACCATTCAGCCAGCCACCCAACCATCCATTAACTTAGCTACATAGCCAACCACACTACCAGCCAGCCACTCTGCCGGTCAGCCATCAACCCAGCCAGACTTCGCCCAGCTGCCATTTTTTTCTTTTTTACATTAAAGGAAGCGGCTCAGGGGGAAAAAATAATAAAAAAGTTCGCTAATTACTCCCCCTATATAAAAAAAAAGTATAGAAGAAAAGTTACTCAGCTTCAAACCGATCAGCCTGCCCCAACCTACCCCAGCCAGCCAGCCAGATATATATATGCATGTAGGCAGGCAGCTATAAAGACAACTGCTCTGTCGATTAACTGAACATTGGGTCAGCTGGTCGGGCAGGAAGTCAGAAGGTCAATGATGGTCTCAGTCAATCAGTCAGTTGGTCAATCAGTTAGGAAGTCAGCATGTAAGGAAGTCAGTTAGTCAGCCAGTTAGGAAGGAGGGAAGTCGGTCAGTCAGTCAATCAGTCAGGGAGTCGGAAGTTCAGTCATGGTTTCTAAGTCAGTCAGTCAGTCAGTCAGTCAGTCAGTCAGTCAAGAAATCGGAAGGTTAGCCATGGTTTCTTAATCAATCAGTCAGTCAGTCAGTCAGGAGATCAATCATGGTTTCTAAGTAAGTCAGTCAGTCAGTCACTCAGTTGGTCATTCCTTCCTTCAGTCAGTCGGTCAGTCAATCAGCTAAATCGTGCATGAGAGTAACTTGCTGCTCCGGTAAGTCTTGTAAACAGCTCTGGGCAAGAAACACACAAGTTAGCCAATCAGTCAGCGGAGTCAGTCAATCAGTCAGGCGAGGCGGCGAGGCAATAAGTCACTCGGCACGCCAGTCACCCATTCCGCCGCCCAATCACTCTGCTTTGCGCCCAGTTAATCAAGGATATGTACACACACACACACACACACACACACACACACACACACACACACTGATACCCCTTCGCCCCACACACACATATATCCCCACCTCCCCCCCCCCAACACACACAGGCATACACATACACACAGATAGATAGATAGATAAATAGATAGATAGATAGACAGATAGATGAAGAAATAAGAGAAAAAGAAAGAGATAAACGAGGTAGGAAGAGATCAAATGAGTGTGTGCTTGTGTGTGTGTGTGTGTGTGTGTGTGTGTGTGTGTGTGTGTGTATTCATGTATGTTACCTTAATCAAAACAAAACAAAAGAGAGAGAGAGAGAGAGAGAGAGAGAGAGAGAGAGAGAGAGAGAGAGAGAGAGAGAAAA
>NC_066526.1:697500-707500 GCF_024679095.1 Eriocheir sinensis | reverse complement strand
AGTAGTAGTAGTAGAAGTAGCAATAATAATAGTAAGAATCATCAATATTCTTTTATCTCTTTTAATATCCTCGGTGACAGGCTATTACTGTACTTGTATAAGCCTACGAGTGGAAAAACAACGTGTATTGTAATCATTTCCTATCAAACACAAACTCTACTAAGAACACACGCTTTCATTACGTAATATCTTTCGAATCTGAAAATTATAAAAGTTAATAAGTAAAGAAATTCTGTCATTTTATTTCTTACTGTTTTTTTTTCACGCCTGGACTTCAACCGATACGTATAGTCTTAGATTCCTTTAGAACTCTTTCACTCCTTTGTATGCGACCATCTCCTGAGTCTTCGCATCCTTCAACACTTCAAATTCTACCACTTTCTCAATCTCGGCATATTTTCATACTTCTTATTTAATTTTATCTTTTAGTGAAGTTTCGCGTTGTTTCACCTCTTCTTCTTTGACTTCTAAAACTTACTCAATCTTCATATCTTTTAATTAACTCTCCTTCTTGACATTCTACCATTTACTGTACATTTCCATCTTTCAACTCTCCTTTTCCTCTATATTCTACCATTTCCTCAATATCCGTGTCTTCCTACTCTCCTCTTCCATCAAATTCTACCGTTCCTGCATCTCCGCGTCTTCGAAAACTTTTTAATCTGTCTAGTAAACATCTTTCCCTCAGACGTTATATTTATAGCAGATTCCGGGTATTCCATCCACTCCTGTGCCTCTATTAGATTCCCTCGCTTTACTTCAACATTTTACCTCCTCCTTCTCCTAAGCTACTATTGAATGTTAGCGTCTTTCAAAACTTTATTACCTGTCTATTTGATTCCTTTCCATCAGGCATCGCATTTAGATCACAGCTTCTGGGAATTCTATCTACTCCTATATCTGTACTATTTTTCCTATCATACTTATCACTTTATCTCCTCCTGCTAACCCTCTCCTCTCCTACCTCCTTTTACTATCCCTCTTATCTCTCTACTTATCCCCCTCCCTTCCTTCTTTCGCTATCCACTCGCTTCGAGATCAAGATATCCTTCCTAACTCCCTTCTTTTCTCCCTCCTCTCCTCCCTTTCACTTTTTACTCACTCACTTCAAAACCAAGATACTCCATCCAACCCGATTCTCCTCTCCCCCCTCTCCCCCGTTACACTACCCACTCGCTTCAAGATCAAGATATCATTCCTAACTCCCTTCTCCTCCCTCCCTTTCCCCTTTCACTATCTATTCGCTTCAAAATCAAGATACTCCACCCAACCCTCTTCACCTCTCCCTCCTCTCCCCCGCTACACTACCCACTCGCTTCAAGATCAAGACATTCCCTCATCCCAGGTTGGCCACGCAAACATCTCTCAAAAGTCAAGCCATAGGAACTCCACGTAATAGTACACTTTCCTCGTAGACTTGAGTTACATGTAGCTTCTTGTTTTGAGGTGTATGGGCTCCCTTCTTCCCTCCGCCTCTTCACTACCCGCTTGCATCAAGATCAAGATACTCCTTCACCCCAGATCGGCCAAACGCAATCAAAAGTCAAGCCATAGGAACGCCCAGTAATGTTACACCTTTCCTCGTAGACTTCATATATGGGGTTTCTATTACGCCGGAGTGATGTAACTACTGTACGGATTGGCTGGAGCATGCAACAAACCCGTACTAGGAATATTAACCAACGATAAGACACTGATATAGATGAGAGGTTTTAGAGTTTTAGTACACAGACTTCCCTATCCAATGATCCTTCCATATCACACCAAAACATAATAATACCTGCTAACTAACTGAAGAGGAGCATATGCCAGGGGGTGCGTCGCTTCACTCACCCGCAGACTCCATACCACCCTAGACGGTCAGCCCGGGCAAGCCTCCACGCAGCTGCCCTTCCCATTCTAAAGTCGGTATTGTCAATCGCTTCCAACTCTCACTTCAACTGATTCCAAAGGCCGAAAAGGAGGACAATCGGGTTCTGATGACTGTTTTCTTGGGTTCACGGCACAGAAGAACGGTCAGACTACCAGAAGGGTTATAAAACTACCCCTGGAAACAGCGTTGCCAGATTGCCTTACTCAGCCTCTTCTTTATACCGACTTACGATCCAAAAACTGTCTCCTACACCCAAATAACGAGACTCATTTATAGTTATCATTACAATCGTTAATTCCTGATGTCGTTTTGGGGGATCGTCAAGTGTCAAAAATTAGTAAACACGATGTTCTAAGTACAACAATCTGGCAATGGAGCCCTGGAAATGCCCAAAACTCCTACGAAAGCCTTGTCAAATATGTGAGCTTGGGCGCTAAAATGTTAAAAAATTTTACCCTTATTATGCCCCTTCAAGGATCGATCGACTTGTTCCCGACATGGGTTACGTGGGCGTCCCCTTCGTCTTTAAAACAATAGCGACACACAACCTCCTTCCCCAGTGACACACCCACAACGTAATATAACAAATCGGGTAACACATAATAGTATAATGACCAAAGCTTCTGGACTATGCATTATACAAATAGAAACTCCCTTCCCTCATGACACCTCCACATCATAACAAAACAGATACGACGACAAACAATAATATAATGACCGAAACTTAACTAGACTATGCATTACACACATAGAAACTCCCTTCCCTCATGACACCTCCAGATCATAACAAAACACATACGACGACACACAATAATATAATGACCGAAACTTAACTGTGCAATCATATGCATTATACACATAATAACTCCCTTCCCTCATGACCCCTCCAGATCATAACAAAACAGATACGACGATACACAATAATATAATGACCGAAACTTAACTGTACAATCATATGCATTATACATATAGAAACTTCCTTCCATCATAACATTACGAATAGAGCGACATACGATATAATGACCGAAGCTTTACTGGTATCACACGCGTATAATGACGGGAGTTAAACACACACACACACACACACACACACACACACACATACACACGCACACACACACGAGCTAAAAAAAGAAATAAAAAACTCATCTGCATACACTGTTTATTTATGCATTCATTTATTTATTTATGTATTTATTTATTTTTAGTTCCCCGGACATCAACATAATACTGCGAGGTAATTAAAAGGTTGTTATTATCTGGTGAATGGCTTTAATGTCGGCGGTGATTCACGGCGGCCATTTATCTTGACGGAACAGCTGATAAAAGTGGATTACAGCGTTTAGCAGAGAGGTTTTTCTTTTGTTATGTTTGTCTTTTGTTTGAGTGTTGATGTGTTTTACTTTGTTTTGTTGATGATGTTTTGTTGTTTGTATTAGTAAGGGGTTTGAAGTGAGGGAGAGATGGAGAGAGAGAGAGAGAGAGAGAGAGAGAGAGAGAGAGAGAGAGAGAGAGAGAGAGAATCAGAATCAGAGTCAGAATGCTTTATTCCATTAAAGTACAATGTACAATGGCTTTTCTCTTAATTACTAAATATTTTACATGTAATATAGATATCATATATAATATATCATATATATCATATATATATATATATATATATATATATATATATATATATATATATATATATATATATATATAGAGAGAGAGAGAGAGAGAGAGAGAGAGAGAGAGAGAGAAACAGGCAGACAGACATAGATAGATAAACCAACAGCAAACATACACACAGACATAACAGCAGACAGACAGACAGACAGACAAAGATAGAGACACAGACAGACAGACAGACAGACAGACAGAAAAATAAAAAGAGGATACAAACATAACGAAATAAAGAACACAATAAAAAGAAAAAAAAACACTAATGCAAAATAAATTACATTGCTGAATAACTTGGTGGAAAGGGAGGAAGGAGAAGAGGAGGAAGAGGAGGAGATGGAGGAGGAGTAGGAGGAGGAGGAGGAGAAAGAGGGGTTAGAGTACAATATCCTCTCTCTCTCTCTCTCTCTCTCTCTCTCTCTCTTTTCCCCTCCTTTTTTTCACCCTCTTCCCTCACTTTCTCTTTTCTTCTCATTCTTTTTTTCAATAATTTTTTTAATTTCTTTCACTTTCGGTCCCCCCCCCTCCTCTCTCTCTCTCTCTCTCTCTCTCTCTCTCTCTCTCTCTCTCTCTCTCTCTCTCCTGGGTAATCCGAGGAATGGAGAGAGAGAGTCTTCAACGGCCCGGGGAGAGCCACCTGCCGGAACGCTGGTAATTATGAGTCCAGGTGAGCGGGGGAGAGAGAGGGAGAGAGGGAGGGGGAGAGGGAGAGGGAGAGGGAGGGAAGGGGGGGAGAGAGGGAGAGTGACGAAATTATGATGAGAATCGAAAAAAGGAAACGAAAGCATGAGAGAAAGACAGGGGAAAAAATAGTAGAGAGAGAGAGAGAGAGAGAGAGAGAGAGAGAGAGAGAGAGAGATGAGGAAAAGAAAAAGAAAAAAGGAAGAAAACGGTAACAAAAAAAACTATAACAAAAAAAAAAAAATAGGAACATTGAGAGAGAGAGAGAGAGAGAGAGAGGGTGGAGGAGGAGGGGGGTCGTTTCAGTAATATCAAGTTAATTAAAATGTTAAAGAATGCATCGGGCGATAATATTGATGGAAGAATTTTAATGTTCACTAAACACTTGCTCTTTATTACAATGTTTATCGACCTATTTAGTTTTTTTTATTCATTTATTTGTCTAACTTATTGTAGGTATTATTAGAAGCAATGTTTTTTTTTATGTATATATTCTATCAACTTATTTATTCACACGTGTTTGTTTATCTATCTGTCAGTTGTTGTATCTATCTATTAGTCTTTCTTTCCCTCTTGTTATCTATCTATCTATCTATCTATCTATCTATGTTTCTATTTACCTGTATATCTTCCTCTTTTCATCCATGTATCTATCAAACTATAATCATCAACCTGTCTGTCTATTTATTTATGTCTGTCAGTCTGTCTGTCTGTCTGTCTGTCTGTCTGTCTGTCTGTCTGTCTGTCTGTCTGTCTGTCTGTCTGTCTGTCTGTCTCTCTCTCTCTCTCTCTCTCTCTCTAAGTGAAAACAATGATGTCAGTAAATTATATTATGAGAGAGAGAGAGAGAGAGAGAGAGAGAGAGAGAGAGAGAGAGAGAGAGAGAGAGAGAGAGAGAGAGAGAGAGAGAGATAAATAATTCCTAAGTTGTTTTCATCCTGTCTCACACACACTTTTTTTCCCTCTTTCTGTCTTTCCGAAATCATAAAAAAAGGAAAAATAATCTTGAACAAAAAATGAAAAATGAAAATAAAAAAATTGCATGCATATTCACAAACGACTTTTATGAAGTTGAGAATATTTTTTTTCTTATTTTTTATTTCCTTTTTTTTCAAACGTGGACGTGAAAAAGCCTTTTGAAATTTGTAAAAAAAAAGAGAGGTGGCGAGGAGAGAGAGAGAGAGAGAGAGAGAGAGAGAGAGAGAGAGAGAGAGAGAGAGAGAGAGAGAGAGAGAGAGTAGGAACTGAAGAGGGAAAAAGGTACGGGAGGAAACGAGAGAAAGAAAGATAAAATGGAGGGAGAAGGAGGAGAGAAAATGGAGAGAGAGAGAGAGAGAGAGAGAGAGAGAGAGAGAGAGAGAGAGAGAGAGAGAAGGGAGGGATAATGGAGGGGTCAGGAGAGAATAGAGAGGAGGATTAAAGGCTATATAAATAAATGAAGGAGGGAGAGAAAGGGGAGAGAAGAATGGAAGGATTGGAGGGGAAATGAATGAGGAGGGAGGGAAGGGAGGAAGGGAGAGAAGAGAGAGGAGGCAGGGAAGGAGAGAAGAAGAGAGAAGGGAGGAATGGAAGAAGGGAGGAAGGGAGGAAAAGAATGGAGGGCAGAGAATTAGAAAGAAGGAAAGAAGGAAGGAAGGAGGGAGGAAGAAGAGGGAGGAAGGAAGAGAAAGGAAGGAAAAGGTGGAAGAAAGGGAAGAGGGAGGAAGGAAAAGAAAGGACGAAAAGGGAGGAAGAAAGGGAGAATAAGAAAGGAAAGGAAGAAAGGAAGGAATGAGGGAGGAAAACAAAAGAAAGGGAAGAAGGAAAGGAAGGAGAAGAAGGGAGAAGGAAGGAAAGGAGGAAGGGAAAGAAAAGCAGGAGGTAGAAGAAGTACAGGAAGGGAAGGAAGGAAGAAGGGGGCGAAGAGGAGGAGGAGGAGGAGGAGGAGGAGGAGGAAAGGAGAGGAGGAGGAGGAAGGGAGAGGAGGCGGAGGAAGGGAGGAGGAGGAGGAGGAGGAGGAGGAGGAGGAAGGGAGAGAACATAAATTAGTCTTTGTTGCTATCGAAGTGACCAACCCTCTTGCCTTATGACCCTTCCTCCTCCTCCTCCTCCTCCTCCTCCTCCTCCTCCTCCTCCTCTTTACACTCATTTTCCTCAACCTCATCCTGTTCTTTCTCCTTCTATTACTCGTTTTTTTTATTCTTCTACTTCTTCTTCTTCTTCTTTTCTTCTTTTTCTTCTTCTTCTTCTCCAATTTCTTCTTCTTCTCCTCCTCCTCCTTCTCCTCCTCCATAACCTCCTACTCCTCCTCCTTCTCCTCCAACTCTTCCTTAATCGTATCCTTTTCATCCTACTCCTCTTCCTCCTCCTCCTCCTCCTCCTCCTCCTCCTTCTCCTCCTCCTAATCCTGCTCATTTTTTCTTCTATTATTTGTCCCTTCCAAAGAGTGACCATTTCTTTGAGGTTGACCTAAGACTTACACACACACACACACACACACACACACACACACACACACACACACACACACACACACAGAGCCCTTCCCCATCCCCCCCTTCACCCCCTCCCCTTCCATTATCGCTCCTTCACCATCCCCTTCCCTTTTTCCTTCCATTCCCTCACCCCTTCCTTCACCTCCCCCTTCCTTCTCCTCCCTCTCCCTTTACCTCAGTCATCCCCCTCCTTTTCTTCCTCACCTTTCCCCTTCCCTTTTTCCTTCCCTTCCTTCACATCCCTTCTCTCTCTCTCTCTCTCTCTCTCTCTCTCTCTCTCTCTCTCTCTCTCTCTCTCTCTCTCTCTCTCTCTCTCTCTCTCTCTCTCTCTCTCTCTCTCTCTCTCTCTCTCTCTCTCTCTCTCTTACCTATTTTCTTCTTTTTTTCTCTATTTCTCTCTCATTTTACTCATTTGCTACCTTTTCTTCTTCCCTTCTCTCTGTTTTCTTCTCTCTATCCTTTCTGCTTTTTTTCATTCTCCTTCCTTTTCTCTGTTTCTTTAATTTTTCGTAACATATTCGTAACATATTCGTAACATATTCTTCCTTCTCCCTATCCTTTCCTCTTTTTTTTCTTTCTCCATCCTTTTCTATCTTTTCATAACATATTTCTCTTTTTCCTCCTTTCTTCTTACTCATTTTCCTTTTATTTTTTTTCTTTCATATTTTGTGTTTATCTTTCTCCTTTTCTCATACATATTTTTTCCCTCTTTTAGCTATAATTTTTTTATTTATATTATTCTGCCTTTCTTTTATCCTATTCCTCTCTTTTCTCTTTTCTGTTCCACCTCTTACATTATTTCCTCTCCTTCCTCTTTTCTGTTCTACCTCTTACATTTTTTTCCTATTCCTCTCTTCCTCTTTCCTCTCACTCTATTATATACAATTTCTTACTTTCCTTCATTCCTTCCTTATAAAACCCCTCTTTTCTTCTTCTTCTTCTTCTTTTTCTTCTTCTTCTTCTTCTTCTCTTCTTCTTCCTCCTCCTCCTCCTACATTCCCCTTTTCTTCCTTCTTCGTCCTTCTTCCCTATTCCATCTCCCTTTTTCTTTCTCTCCTTCCTTATCCTTCCTCCCTCCACTTTTTTTCCTCCCTCCCTTTTTCTCTCAATTCTTCCAACTAAAGAGCGTCCGGTTTACCCCCACCCCCTCTCTCTCTCTCTCTCTCTCTCTCTCTCTCTCTCTCTCTCTCTCTCTCTCTCTCTCTCTACCCCGGCGTGAAATTTACGTATTATTATTAGACACATTTTTCTCTCGTCAAATTCCGGGCGCATACAGAGAGAGAGAGAGAGAATAGCGAGACGCATTGGATAAGACGCCATGAATGTACTAAATGCGCACTCTCTCTCTCTCTCTCTCTCTCTCTCTCTCTCTCTCTCTCTCTCTCTCTCTCTCTCTACTAAATAGTTTGAAGATATTTTTTTGTTTGCTTTTATGGGCGTGATACTTTATGTGAGAGAGAGAGAGAGAGAGAGAGAGAGAGAGAGAGAGAGAGAGAGAGAAAGCACTATCACACGACGAAGATGATAAATTGATGCATAAATAAGCGAAAATAATGATGCCGTGAGGAAATTTTTGATATAAAGACTCGACGAAAATGGCGGAAGGAAGGAGGAAGGAAGGAAGGAAGGAAGGAGGAAGGAAGGAAGGAAGGAACGGAAGGAAGGAAGATAGGAGGGAAGTAAGAGAGGGAGAGAAGGAGGAAAAAAGAAGGAAGAATGGAAGTGAGAGAGGATGAAGATGTGAGAGAACGAGGAAAAGAATAAAAGAAAGGAAGACAAGAAAGTGGGAAGGAAGGAAGAGAGGAAGAAAGGAAGAAGGAAAAAAGATGGGAAAGATAGAAGGAAAGGATAAAGAAAGTAATGAAGAAGAAAACAAAGACAAAAAGAAGAAAAGAAGGAAGAATGAGAGGAAAGAAGAAATAAATAAGGGGAAGGAAAAAGGAAAAAATAATGACAGACTGGAGAAATAGAAAATGGGAAGGAGGGAAGCAAGAGGGAAGGGAGGAAAAAAAGAAGAAATAAATGTAAAAAAAAGGAAAGAGGAAAGGAAGGAAAAAAGGAGAGCGGGAAAGGAAAAGAGGAAAAAGAAAAGACAGAAAAACGTGATGAGAATATCGATAAAAAAGAAGAAAATTAAAGAGAGAGAGAGAGAGAGAGAGAGCAAACAATAAGACACCATGAATCAAGAAGAAGAATATGAAAAGAGGAGAGAAAAGCATAAAACTGGAGGAGGAGGAGGAGGAGGAGGAGGAGGAGGAGGGCTAATTTCCGGGTCACTCTTCACTGGGCAGGTCAAATTTCTCTCCTTTCCTCCCTTCTTCCCTTCCTCCTTTCCTCCCTCAATATGTCCTCCCTTCTCTCCCTTTTTCTCCTCCTCTCCCTTCCTTCCTTTCTTCCTATATCTCCCTCCTTACTTTCTGGCTCCCTCCTTTTCTTTCTTCCTTCCTTCCTTCCTTTCCTCCTGTTTTCCTTCCTCCCTTCCTTTCTCTCCCTTCCTTCAGTATCTCATTCTCATTATTATTTACTTTTTCTCTACGTTATTCTTTTTATTTTTTCTTATTTTCGTTTTAATTTATTTTCTTTTGTTTTTTGTTCTTTTTTCTTCTCTTTTTCCTTTTTTATAACTCTCTTCCCATCTTTTCTTTTTCCTCTCTTTCCTGACTTCCTATTACTCTCTTCCTTCTTTTTTTCCCCACTCTTCCCATCTCCTATTCAATCCCTTTTTACTTCTTTCTTTCCTCCTTCCTTTTTTCTTTTCAATATTCCGTCTCATTATTTCTTTTTCAAACACCAAAACACAGAGCATTTCCTGTATCAAAATAAGTTGCATGTCCTGTCTAGAAAAGTGAACGATATAGAAAGATACTGAGCGATAAAATGAGAGACAGCCAGCCAGTGATTATGTGTTAGTTGCGTGTTTTGTGTGTTTTCGTATAGTTTCATAACGCTACAATGTTTTGATTCCCTCCTGCACCCAAATTATCCACGTTTTAGTTCCCTCCTGCACCCAAAATATCCACGTTTTGGTTCGCTCCTTTACCCAAATAATCTATACATAGGTTGCCTTAAATGGATATTGGAGAGGAAGGGAAAAAAAAAGAGGGAAAAAGATATTCTGGAGAAGGGAAAATTTTAATAGGAAAACAACGTATTCAGAAAAGGTGAGAAGAGATTGCATACACACACACACACACACACACACACACACACACACACACACACACACACACACAATCACATTCACCCGTTAATGACTCGGGTAAGGAAGGTCAAGACGAGGCATACACACACACACACACACACACACACA
>NC_066526.1:665000-682500 GCF_024679095.1 Eriocheir sinensis | reverse complement strand
GTAGTAGTAGTAGTAGTAGTAGTAGTAGTAGTAGTATTGTTATTCCTCCAACCCTTCCTACTCCTCTTCCTCCTCCTCACCATCATCATCCTCATCCTCATCCCCCTCCTTTTCCTTAATCATCTACTATTATTATCATCATTACTATTATCATTTTTTCTGCTCCTCCTCCTCCTCCTCCTCCACCTGCGCCAAAAAGTGCAGGTGAGGTTCGAAATACCTATTGACTCTCTCATTACACTCCCTGATTCACGATTCTGCTCATTCGTTTTTTTTCGTCCGGCGTTACCGAAATGTTATTAAAAAACGTTATTGAAAAGGTTATCGGAAATGTCGAACACCGAGATTCCGAAAGGCGAGCTGCGGAAAAGTGTGGAAAAATGAAGAAGCGAAAAAATATACATAAAATGTTGGAGAGAGAGAGAGAGAGAGAGAGAGAGAGAGAGAGAGAGAGAGAGAGAGAGACAGACAGACAGACAGACAGACAGACAGACACACACACACACACACACACACACACACACACACACACACACGAAAAAAAAGGTAAAAAGATATAAGGAAATTGAAAAGACAGACAAACAGATAGACAGACAGACAGATAGATAGATAGATAGACAGACAGACAGACAGACAGACACAGACATTAAAAAATCAGTGTTTGTTTTCGATGCGAACAGAAAAGTTTCATTATACACCAAAATTTGCATAAAGTATGAAGAGTACGGTATGTGTGTGTGTGTGTGTGTGTGTGTGTGTGTTAGGTATCTTTGACTCCTCCTCCTCCTCCTCCCGTATTTTTTTCTCCTCCTCCTACTTCCTTTATTTTCCTTTCTTCTTATCTAATTCGACGTTTATTTATCGATTATTTTTTTCTGACAAACACCTCTTCTCTTTCCATTTCACTTTCTGCATACCTTCCTCCTTCCCTTCTTCACCTCCTCCTCCTTCTCTTTCATTTCCTCTCCCTCTTCCCTCCTCTTCCTCTTCTTCCTCTTCCTCTTCCTCCTCCTCCTCCTCCTCCTCCTCCTCCTTTCTTCCCCTGGCCGCCACTCTGAATGCATAATGAGCGTGTGAATGGCTGTGTATAATAGAATATCACACATTGTCATTATAATTCCCTGTTATTAGAGAGTTAATGAGCGCTATACAGAGCGGCGACACTATATCAGGAGTGACAAAGCCGCTGACGAATGGCTCAGGGAAAGAGAGCAGAAGTGAGTAAGGAAACTGTGACATATAAAGGTGAGTTATTATTGGGGACGGTGATGGGAGAATTAAAAGAGGTGATGATGAACAGGTCAATGCGGGCCCACGTACATTGGCACTCGTGGTCATATATACCTTGAATCGCCGCAAATCTTAATTAAACCTTCGAGCCATGGGAAAGATATATTTTTCCTGACCATCAGGCACCGTGTTCGGACATTTGGCACCAAATAGTAACCTATAATCCGGAATCCCGAGATAGAAAAAGAACAGTTCATTATAAAAGGTATCGCTTTGACAGTTGTCCGGGTGGCAGCGTGTGGCCAGTACCGTCTATGAAACAATCACTCCGTCAAGCACTTCAAGACGTATTGCTCACTCCTGACCCCGCACTCCCCGCCTCCTCCCCGCCCCGCAGGCTTTGGGCCAGGCGCCGCGGCGACAACTGCTCCCTGAGCCTCGCCAGGTCCTGCTCCACGCGGCTCAGGCCGGGCCGGCGCCGCGGGTCCCACGCCGAGCACTGGTCCGCCAGCCTCCTGAGGGGCGCCGCCACAAAGTCCTGCCGGCAACCTGACACCGACAGCACCTCCTTCAGCAGGAAGCCGAGGCTGTACACGTCCCCCGAGGGCCACACCGGCTGCCTCACCCTCACCTCTGGGGCCATCCAGCCAAACTCAAACTCGGAATCCTCGGCGTCGTCCTCGTAGCGGTAGTCGTAAGTCTCGTCCGCCGAGGCCTCAACGCTGGAGCAGCTGGCCTCCGAGGTGGCCATGACGGGCCGCCGCCGGGCCGCCCGCGCCTTCCTAGTGCTCTCAGCGATGAATTCCCCGGCGACCTGCCCGGCGCGGCACGCCCAGCCCAGGTCAATGATGTGGAACACGGGCCGCTGCACGCCGCCCGTGAACGTGATGTTGTTAATCTTGACGTCGTTGTGCACGATGCCCCGGGCGTGGATCTCCCCCAGGCGGCGGCACACGCTGGCCAGGGACTCCAGCAGGCCGCCCACATGGCACTTGAGGACAAACTCGTCGTAGGTTCGGCCGACAAACTCCAGCACCATCGCGGCCGGGTTCGGGCACACGGCCAGCACTCTGGGCACGCCGCCCGCGCCGTCCAGCTCCATCGCGAGGCGAGCTTCCTTCAGCAGCAGGTCACGCCCCGCGGGGTCGTGCAGCTCCTTCAGGACGGCCGCCCCTCCTGCGAACGTCACGCGCCTGACGGAGGCAAAGCCGCCGCGGTCCAGGAGGCGCCCGGCGCGCAACGCACGAACCTGGCGCGGCGTGAGGACGGGCACGCGGCGGAGCAATAACGACGAGTCGCCGGAGTGGTCGGTCAAGGCATCATTTTCTGTTTTCTCTTGTGAGTTCTTTGTTTCACTTTTCTCATGTAAATCCTTTATATCTGTGGTGTTCTCTTTCAGGTCTTCGTGTTCTGTTTTCTTGTCCTCAAATACTGTAATCTTTGTCAACGGCTTTTCTGTATCCTTTCTTCCCTTCAGTTTTTCCCTTTTTTCCTTTGATGGTGGCTCGTTCTTCTCAATTTTTGATGATGCCTGACCGTTATGGCCGTTATCTTCCTTTTCTTTCTTCTCTGTAACTTCTGTAAGCTTTCCGTCTTCCTTCTCCTGCTTGTGTTTGTCGTAACTATTACCTCGACTTTTTATCTCTCCGTGGCGGTGTGAACGGCCGCGGCGGTGCAGCAGCCACGCCAGGGCACCCACGAGGCCTGCCGCAAGGGGCAATACGCACACCAGGGACACGTGCGCAGCGTTCCCGCGACGCAGCAGCAGCCTCACGCACGCCTTGTACTCCTGGAGGCGGGCGACGAGCACCGAGTCGCCCACAAGCGGCACGAGTCTGAGGGCGAGTGATGGCGCCGCGCAGGCCGCGCTGTGGGGCGCCAGGAGCTCCGGCCTGAGGGGCCCAAGCCACGGCACGCAGCCCAGGTCGTTGAAGAGTCTCACGGCCACGGAGTCCGTCACCTCCTCGGCCAGTGCCTGGACGACAGCCACCTCGGCGGCCATCAGCTGCGCCGCCGGGCTGAGCAGCTGGGCGCTGAACCACGCCGTCAGCAGCGAGGAGGCGACGGCGAGGAGAGCGATCTTGTACATCGCACATCCATTAATCGAGCTTCCTATTTTTAGTTACCACTTGAAGTCCGGCATTATTAAAAAAAAGGCGGGGCGTGAGCCATCTTCCCGTCAGCAGGAGCTTGGTCACTCAAACAAGCCTATTAAAAATAGGCCCGTGCGAGGACTGAGTATTTCGCTCTTTGTTTCCTTATGCCATTTGTATTTTAGGATATCTATTATTTGGTCCTGAGCTTTTATTTGTTACAAGTGATTGGGGCGCATTCAAAACTCCATCGGCAGTTATTACGGAGTTGGGCGGCGTATGAGCGGGGTTACAACAACAAAATTGCTCTCGTTAGTGCTGGGGCAATGGCCGCCGATTGGGGATAGAACACAGAGGAAAAACAATAATTCAACATGTTCTCACTTCAACACATGGTAAAACTGTAACCTTGCCACCTATTTATTACCTATACATGCTCCCTGCCTATCAGTGCTTCAGAGAGAATCTTAGAAATAGATGAAGCCTTGTGTGTGTGCGTCTCCCTTAGCAGCGGCGTAACGACGACTCCGTAAGTGTGAGAGATCAAACCCCAAGATCCGGGAATCGTGGCTTTGAACTCTGAGACGTATTAAAAAAAACTGAGAGAGAGAGAGAGAGAGAGAGAGAGAGAGAGAGAGAGAGAGAGAGAGAGAGAGAAAAGAGGAAAATCACCCTGAGGCACTGAGGAAGGTCACCGGAGAGGGAAGATTGAAGAGGGAAGTCGAAAGAGGAGGAGGAGGAGGAGGAGGAGGAGGAGGAGGAGATAGCAAAGACTTTGAGGTGAGGCGTCAGGTGAAATATCGAGGAGGAAAGGGAAATGCCTGTAGGTGAAGAGAGAGAGAGAGAGAGAGAGAGAGAGAGAGAGAGAGAGAGAGAGAGAGAGAGAGAGAGTTGAGGTGTTTTATGTTTCGGGGAGGAGGAGGAGGAGGAGGAGGAGGAGGAGGAGGAGACAGAATGAAGGCCTCAGCTGTTTTATTTCCTCTTGTACCTGTATGCTAGGATGACATGGAAGAGAAGAGGAAGAGGAGATAAGAAGAGGAGGAGGAGGAGGAGGAGGAGGAGGAGGAAGAGAAGGAAGGGAAAGAAGAGGAGGAGATAGAAGAAGAGGAGGAGGAGGAGGAGAATGACACCATAAAGTCATATGTGAAATTAAAGGGTTGAAATGCTTTTTTTGGGGGGGGGTGAGGGGGGAAGGGGTTAAAGAAGGGGAGGGGAAAGGGTTATGATGTAAAGAGGATCTGATGCTTTAAGTAATGACCTGTTATTAGTGTTAGAGGAGGAGGAGGAGGAGGAGGAGGAGGAGGAGGAGCAAGGGAAGGGAAAGGAGGCAGAGACTGATTGAGGTCAAGATGGTGAAGGAAAAAAGAAGAAAACAAAGAAGAGGAAGACGAAGAAGAAGAAGAAGAAGAAGAAGAAGAAGAAGAAGAAGAAGATGATGATGATGATGATGATGATGATGATGATGATGATGATGATGAAGAAGAAGAAGAAGAAAAAAAAAAGAAGAAGGAGAAGAAGAAGAAGAAGAAGAAGAAGAAGAAGAAGAAGAAGAAGTAAAGTGATAATAAAGGGAAAAAAATAATAAAACGGAGAAAAAGTAGATGGAAGAGGAGGAGGTGGAGGAGGAGGAGGTGGAGGAGGAGGAGGTGGAGGAGGAGGAGGAGGAGAAGGAGGAGAAGGAGGCCAATGGAATGGAAAGAAGGAAGAAGATAAGAAAAACGAGACAATTTCTTTTACAAGCATAAATAAAAAACGTAAAATAATAATTACAAGTGAAAAATTGGAGCGCAAGAAAAATAATCAACGTAATTTTCTTTCTTATTACAACCCTTCTTCATCTCTTCCTCCTCCTCCTCCTCCTCCTCCTCCTCTATATTCACATACAAGTCTCCAAATACTCGAAAGGATCAGTAACGTCCATCATCACGCTGTTATTTATATATTTATTTATTCATTTTTGAGACTCTCTCTCTCTCTCTCTCTCTCTCTCTCTCTCTCTCTCTGAAGGTTATTTTGTTGCGTAAGATATATTTTCACATTAAAGGAAGCAGCTCAAGGACATAACAACAAAAAAAGCCCGCTAATCACTGCCAGTAGAGGAGTTTAAGAGAGTGGCCGAAAGAGAGGTCAATTTCGGGAAGTGAGATCTCTTGATACTCTCCACTTATAAACGGTCAAGTGATGTGAAAGTCCAAGTAAGTGTCCTAAAGTCTGTTCACTTAAGTTCGACCCAAGCTGAGTGCTGATTGGCTACTGCTATGGCTTGCAAGTTTTCTTTAACCTCTGTTTGTGTTTATCTCACGAAGCACTTTCCGCTAATCTGCACTGTGCTTACGAACACGCTTAGGTTTATGTTGTCAGCTTGGGTCAGACTTAAGTGAACAGACTATAGTAAGTTCTTTGATATGTTCCGTAGGTCACTAGAGGACTTATACGTGTTTATCAAAGCGCCAGAGCAGGCCGCCTCGTGACCTTCCTTCTGGTGACTCTTCTTCCAGTTCTCAATGTTCCCTCCTTCTCCTTTTCCTCCTCCTCCTTCTTGCTTATGGTGCTAATGAGCCTTTTCTAACGTGTTCTTTTCGTTTTACTTCCCCAAAATTTAACTTGAATCTCCCTAAACAACATCCTTCTTCTTTTTCTCCTTACCCTATTCCTCCTCCTCCTCCTCCTCCTCCTCCTCCTCCTCCTCCTCCTCCTCCTCCTCCTCCTCCTCCTCCTCCTCCATTTTAAATCTCCATGAGGTCAGTTTCTTAAGAGTAAATACGTCCTCTTCGAGCATTCCTCCTTTCTCTTTTCTTTCTTCTTCTTTTCTCTTTCTTTTTCTTCTCCTTCTTCTTCTTTTTGTCTTCTTCTTTTCGTCTTCTTCTTCTTCTTCTTCTTCTTCTTCTTCTTCTTCTTCTTCTTCTTCTTCTTCTTCTTCTCCTTCTTCTTCTTCTTCTTCTTCTTCTTCTTCTTCTTCTTCCTCTTCTTCTTCTTCTTCTTCTTCTTCTTCTTCTTCTTCTTCTTCTTCTTCTTCTTCTGTTTCTACTTCTTTTCGACCCCTACTACTTCTTCGTCTTATTCTTCATTCTTTTCATTTCCTTCTTCCTCTTAGTCAAACTCTTCATGCTGGAAAACAGACGAGGGAAGACTGCGGGAGAATTCTGTACAGGTGTGTAAGTACCTGGACAAGTTTAATGCCGTCAATCAATCCAGCTTCTATATATTTTTTAGCTCCAAACAAACCCGATGACTAGAAACAAAAGTCCGTCGATTCGTCAAGCTTTTCACTCACTGTTCTTTCATGTTTTCAGTAGGTTTTCTGTTGCCTGTTCTTCCTCTATGTTGTCTCCTTTCGCCACTCCTGTTCATTACTTTTGCAGGAGCAGCGCCAAGTGATTTTTCTTATTTATTTATTGCCCTTAACCTTTTTCCTTAGCTTCTAAAAACATGTTTACTGCTCTTCCACCTAATGCTTCCTATCTTCTTCCTCACTCTTCTTATCCTCCTTTTTTTTATTTAAGCAGCTCGACACTTTATAATGCTATCTATGGCAGTGTACATATTTCTTACAAAAAAGTACAATACCTCACATACTGTATTACACAACAATATACGGGTCTCCTTTTCTTCCCTCTTTCCCTATAAATACATACCTCTTATATATGCAAAAATCATCTTCGTTCTCACTCTTCTGAACGCAAGACGAAGGTCAGTTCCAGCTTCGTGATTACAAGGACATCGAGTTGCTCAAGAGAGTGAGTGCAGCGACGCGCCACAAGTATCACAGCTCCTTCCTCAACACTGCTTCAAGAGTCCAAATACACCTTTTTCTAATACAGAGAATCCGACCTCAACATCTTCGCCAACTCTCCTCCTCCTCCTCCTCCTCCTCATCATCATCATCATCATCATCCTCATCCTCTTTTTCTACATCAGAAGATCTTCATCCCCCGCGTTCTTATATCCTCCTCCTCCTCCTCCTCCTCCTCCTCCTCTTCCTCCTCCTCTTTTTTTCCTATCCTTGGAAATCTTCACCTCTTACGTCCTCATCTCCATCTCCTTCTCTCCCTCCTCCTCCTCCTCCTCCACCTTCTTTATTTTCTACGGCTGGAAGTCTTCATCTCTTACGTCCTCACCTCCATCACCTCCTCCTCCTCCTCCTCCTCCTCCTCCTCCTCCTCCTCGGGAAACAACCTGTGACCCAACAAACAGTCCTGGACGGGTCATTAACACGCTCAAGGCAATTATGTCTAAATCACCCCATTAAGGCGCCCACCCATCATGCCGCGGGAGAGAGAGAGAGAGAGAGAGAGAGAGAGAGAGAGAGAGAGAGAGGTGAAGAAGGTTAGGGATCCCTCTCAAGGCCATAACTTCTCTCTCTCTCTCTCTCTCTCTCTCCCGCCTTGACCTTACCGTCTTTTCCCTTCATCCGTAATAATCTTCCTCCTCCTTCTTCTTCCTTTCCTCCTCCTCCTCCTCCTCCTCCTTTTACTCCTTTCTTTATCCTCTCTCGTGAACCACAAAGGTCAAGGACGGTTGTTCTTGTTGTTGCTGTTGTTGTTGTTGTGCCGTATAGTAGTAGTAGTAGTAGTAGTAGTAGTAGAAGTAGTAGTAGCAATAGTAGTAATAGTAGTAGTGGCAGCAGCAGTAGTAGTTGTAGTAGTAGTAGTAGTAAAACAGTAGGGCCAAAAAACACCAAAAAATAAACACACAAAAAAATAAATAATAAAACAGAAAAGAAGGCACATAAAATAAAACACATAAAACACTAACAACAACAACAACAACAACAACAACAACAACAACAACAACAACAACAACAACAACGAATAAAACTAAACCAATAACGCAATAAATAAAATAAAAACTTAAAACCTGAGTCATGAAATCGCTGTACTGAAAACTTTGTCAGTCAAACTTTCTCTACGAATTTTGTTTATTGCTGTCACCTGTGTGTGTGTGTGTGTGTGTGTGTGTGTGTGTGTGTGTGTGTGTGTGTGTCTCTCTCTCTCTCTCTCTCTCTCTCTCTCTCTCTCTCTCTCTCTCTCTCTCTCTCTCTCTCTCTAACACGTCAAAGAGGAAGAAAAAAAAAAGCACAAATTGATAACAAGAATTCCTCGTCTTATCAACACTTCCTCACGTCGAGAGAGAGAGAGAGAGAGAGAGAGAGAGAGAGAGAGAGAGAGAGAGAGAGAGAGAGAGAAATAAAATGTTGGCATCTTGTCATGGGCTTGTCCTGAGGGCGCTTCGGGTCTCCTATCAGCGCGAGGAGGGAGAGAGAGAGGGAGGTAAAGAGAGGGGAAGAGGGGGAGAGAGAGAGAGAGGGAAGGGAGGGAGAGAGGGGAGGCATATCACGGGCCTGGGAGGGACATAGGAAAGACGAGAAAGGACGAGAGAGAGAGAGAGAGAGAGAGAGAGAGAGAGAGAGAGAGAGAGAGAGAACGAGGACTGATAAGATTGTTCTTGCAAAGTTTTTTTTCACCTGTGTCGCCCTAGTATCTCTCTCTCTCTCTCTCTCTCTCTCTCTCTCTCTCTCTCTCTCTCTCTCTCTCTCTCTCTCTCTACTTCTTGTTTTATTATTAATCATCTATTTTGAATTCTTCCTTTTCGTTGAAGAGGGAACGAAAATAAAAGGAAAAAAGAAAACAAGGAGAGAGGGGGAAGAAGAGAGGAAGAAGAGGAGGAATGAAGAAGAAGAAAGGAGGAAGAAGAGGAAAAGGAAAGGAAGAAGAGGAGAATTAAAAAAGAGGAAAGGAAGTGAAGAGGGAAAAGGAGAAGGAAAAAAGGAAGGGGGAGAAGAGGGAAGGAAGAAGAGGAGGAAGAACAAAAGGAGACATAATACTATAAGGTTAAATGACAAGAGAGAGAGAGAGAGAGAGAGAGAGAGAGAGAGAGAGAGAGAGAGAGAGAGAGAGAGAGAGAGAGAGAGAGAGAGAGAGAGAGAGAGAGAGAGAGAGAGAGAGAGAGAGAGAGAGAAAATAAGAACATAAGAACATAAGAACGCAGGAGTCTGCAAGAGGCCGGTAGGCCTGTACGAGGCAGCTCCTTTGACCCTAAGCTCCCGTGTATCTAACCCCACCTAATATCGCTGTCCATGAATTTATCTAGTCTATTTTTGAATGTGATAATTGTATTGGCACTCACCACATGACTGCTAAGCCTATTCCACTCATCCACCACCCTGTTAGTAAACCAATTTTTGCCTATGTCCCTGTTGAATCTGAATTTATCCAGTTTAAACCCGTTACTTCGTGTCCTACCCGGTTCTCTTACCAACAAAACCTTATGAATGTCTCCCTTATTAAAGCCCTTCATCCATTTATAAACCTCGATCATGTCTCCACGCACCCTTCGCCTTTCTAGAGAATGCAAGTTTAACTGTTTGAGTCTTTCCTCGTATGGCAAGTTTCTCAGCCCCTGAATCATCTTAGTCATCCTCCTCTGCACCGATTCTAACATTTTGATATCCATTCTATAGTAGGGTGACCAGAACTGAAGAGAGAGTATCTAAGCCTTCCTTACCCAAGCTTAAGAACACAAGTCTAAAAGCTCAATGTTCTGAAAATGCCTGTAAACCTCTTTTTTTCCTCCTCCTTCTCATCGTCCTTCTTTCTCTCCCTTTCTTCTCTTTTTTGTCCTTTCTCCTCCATTTCATTCTGCATATTTCCGTTTTCATACCTGCTTCATTTTGCTCTTTTCTACTTTCTTCTCTCACATACTCCTCCTCCTCCTCCTCCTCCTCCTCCTCCTCCTCCTCCTCCTCCTCCTCCTTCTCCACTTTGTCCTATCCATTTCATATATTAATGTTTTTATCTGGTGTTAAAATAATCGTAGGGAATTTTTTCGTTATTTACCATTATACTTTTCATTTCACACACAAATTTAAAATAACAGCAATACTACTACTACTTCTACTACCACTACTACTACTACTACTACTACTACTACTTCTATTACTAACAATATTTGAACACTTACGTCCTTCTTTCTCTCGATTGAGCTGTCTTCTTCACTGTAAAGAAAAAAAATATATAACGATAATAATAATAATAATAATAATAATAATAATAATAATAATAATAATAATAATAATAATAATAATAATAATAATAATATTAAAAATAATAATAATAATAATAATAATAATAATAATAATAATAATAATAATAATAATAATAATAATAATAATAATAATAATAATAATAATAATAATAATAATAATAACAACACTTCAAATCACACACTACCACGAAAGGTTATTTTGCTAACACACACACACACACACACACACACACACACACACACACACACACACACACACACACACATAATATCTTTGGAAATTCGTTGAAGTAAATATTTTTTTTATATTGCGTTTAAACTTTCTTCTTCTATCTGTATTTTCATCTTCAGAATACTACATTGTGAGACTGTGATAGCACGTGTTACGGAAGAAGAGGAGGAGGAGGAGGAGGAGGAGGAGGAGGAGAATAAAAAGAAAAAGAAAAAGAAAATGAGGAACAAGAACAAGAACAAAAAGAAAATGAACAAAAAAAAAGAAGTTAAAGAGAGAAGAAAACACTTACGAATTACTGAATAAGATAATGAAGACTCTCTCTCTCTCTCTCTCTCTCTCTCTCTCTCTCTCTCTCTCTCTCTCTCTCTCTCTCTCTCTCTCTCTCTCTCTCTCTCTCTCTCTAATCTACCTGCTGGTGTTCGCACTAACGAGGCCGAGAGGAACAGGTAAGGCTCACGGGCGTCACCTTGATTGTGATGAGGACGAGATCTCAGGTAAGTGCAGGTATGCACTCTCTCTCTCTCTCTCTCTCTCTCTCTCTCTCTCTCTCTCTCTCTCTCTCTCCTTTTTCTTTTATTATTCATCCCTAAATCTTCTTTTTTTATCCTTCATTTTGTTATTCTTGTTGTTGTTGAAGTAGTAGTAGTAGTAGTAGTAGTAGGTGGAGGAGGAGGAGGAAGTGAATATCTTTTTTTTTTCAACAAATGTCCCGCAACACAATCCTAACAAGCCATAACAAAAAAAAGACTTATGAAACATTACAAGCCCAAGCAACCAATACGAAAGCAAAACCTTGTACTAACAATAACAGGAAGCATACGCCATGAAGCGCATCGCTTCACTCACCCGCCGACTCTACCCCAGACGGTCAACCAGGGCAAGCTCCACGGAGATGACTTTCCCATTCTAAGCCTTTTCAAGGATCGATCAACTTGAACAGGCCATGAGTTACGTGGACGTCCCCTTGGTCTCATCCACTCAGGGTTGTCCAGTACAGAAACAACCCGCAGGATCGACGTCCAGGAGGCGCGCCAGGTGCCCAAATAGTTAGTTCAAATAGCGTTCATGACCTAAGCTGGTAACAGACATCGATTCAGTTTCACGGAGTAGTCGCTGGTTCGACACGAAGTCGTTCCAGCGATGCCCCATGACCCTGCGAAGGTACTTGGTACCGAAGGCATCGACACGCCTCTCCAAGTCACTATTCGGTGTCCATGTCTCACAGTCATACAGTAGGACGGGGAGCACACGCGACTAAAAGGTTCGAATCTTTGTCCGCCTGCAGAGATATGAGCACCTTACAAGTAAAAATTATAAAATTACACTGTTGAAACTTATACCAAACAATAAAAAATAGTTCTATATATAAACCAGAACCCAACAGAAACCAACAACACTAAGCCCCTCTGTATCCTTAAGACCCCGAGAGGCACTGAGGCGTTACCCTTTGTCTCGCAGGGCCAAGGCGACCATAGTGCCATTGTTCCTTAAGGCGCTGTGTATAATGGCGTTTCAATGTCCTTCCTCCTCTGTACCGGGACGCATTAATAGACCTGCTTATATATTCGACCCCCGTAGCGTGTGACGAGGGGGGGGGGAGGGGGGGGGCAGTGAGAGAGAGAGAGAGAGAGAGAGAGAGAGAGAGAGAGAGAGAGAGAGAGAGAGAGAGAGAGAGAGAGAGAGAGAGAGAGAGAGAGAGAGAGAGAGAGAGAGAGAGAGATGAACAATAAAAAAAGTAAAAAGAGGAATAAAAGGAAGAGAGAAAAGAAAGGAAGAGAGAGAAAAGACATGAACAGTAAAAATAGGTAAGGAGGAAAAGTAGACCGTTGAGAGTCAGGAAAGAGAAAGAATAAAAACAGAGAGTGAGAAAAGACAAAGTAGAAGAGAGGGAAGAGAGAGAAGAAGAGAAGATAGGAGAAAGAGAAAAAGGGAGAATGGGGTGAAAAACAAAAATGAAAATAAAGACAATGAAAGAAAAGAGAATAAGTAACTTTTTCGTTTTTCATTTGTTTTATTGTTTTTTAGTTTGCTTGGAGTTAATAAAAGAAAAAGAAGTAAAAAGACATCAGAAGAAAAAGAAGAAAACTGGAGAAAAAAAGAGAAGGGATATAGGAAGAGGAGGAGGAGCAAGAAGAGGAGGAGAATGAGGAGGAGGAGGAGGAGGAGGGGGAGGACGAGGACGAGGACGAGGAGAAAAAGAAGGAAATGAACAAAAAAACAAAAGGAAAAAGAAGAACAGAAATGAAGAAAAAGAAAAAGACGCATCAGAAAAAGAGAAAGAAAATTAAGAAAACAAATAGTAAAAAATATGTTAAAAAAGAAAAGAAGAAAATTGGGAGAAAGAGAAAGGATAAAGGAGGAGAAGAACCAGAAAGAGGAGGAGGAGGAGGAGGTGAAAACATACAGACGAGGTGAATAATAAAAAAAAAAAAAAATATCAACAGAAACAAATAAAGAAAAAAATATATCAATCAACAACAAAAAAAGAACTTCAAAACAATAAAACAAACAAATAAACAAACAAAACAACAACAAAATCCCATATGCAAGACCACCACACACACACACACACACGCACACACACACACACGCACACACACACACATACACACACACACACACACACACACGTCACCTACCACCCAAAATAACAAACTTAATAATCAGAAAATAATGATGACACGGACGGAGCTGACGACCGCCTACTGAGAGAGAGAGAGAGAGAGAGAGAGAGAGAGAGAGAGAGAGAGAGAGAGAGAGAGAGAGAGAGAGACAGAACGCTACCATCACCACCACTATCATCACCACCACCACCACTATCAACACCACCACCACCGCCACCAGCACTTCGCCTGTTCCTCCTCCTACCCTACCACCCTCCGCCTCCAGCCTCTTCAGTTCGTGGCTGGACACCGGCGGAGGAGGATCGACGCCCCGGCCCCTCCGTGCGCTCGGCCATGTGAGGTTCAACGGTGTGGCGCTGCGACTGGCAAACCAAAGGAAGGAAGCGACGTACGACACCCCGCTTCGAAACCCCTTAAGATCCTATGGTATTGCGGTATCCTAAGCCGTTTTGACGTTGGGTATATAGAAAAGGATATGGAATTTGATCGGTTTGTGTAGTGTTTCGAGTATCATGTCAAGGAAGGAAGCGACTTAGGACAACCCTACCTCGAAACCCTTAAAATAGTATGCCCTTGCGGTATCCTAAGCCGTTCTGACGTAGGATATTTAGAAAAGGATAAGGAATTTGATCGTTTTTGAAGAATCAGTTGAGTGACGCTTAGAGTATCAAATCAAAGGAAGGAAGCGACGTTGGACACCCCCAGATCCTTTTGTATCCTGGTATCCTTGGCAGTCAAAACATAGGATACTCGAATATATATTATATAAAAAAGGATATAGTTTGAGGAATTCGATCACTTTTTTAATCTATCGGACTCGAAGAAGGATATTTGAGGAGTCTTTGAGCGACGTCTAGGATATCGGGGACGGTGGTGGAAGGATCCCTGAGCCCTTTGTAGGATCTGAAGTCATTCTCGCGGAAGGCGCTGACGGTGTAAGAAGCGACGAGAGCGTGAAGAAAGGAGACGGAGGATAATAAGATGAAGAATATTGTGTTGGAGGAAAGAGGAAAAGGGAATATTGAAGACTTTGCAGTGATGAAATGATGGAGCAGAAAGGAACTAAGGGATAATTTTGGACATTACCGTGATAGTTAAAGGGACGGAAGAAAACTATACACAGAGAAGGAAGAAATAGAGAAGTTAAGTAAGAGAACAGCAGCAAACGATTGAATAACTAAAGGAATAAGAGAAAACTTTACACAGAGAGAAACAAAGGAGAATAAAAAAACACTTGAAAACTATAAAGTAACTAAAGGAACAAAAGAAAACTATACGGAGAGAGGAAGAGAGAGAGGAATAAGAGAACGCTTGCAAACGATAAAATAATCAAAAGAACAGAAGGAAAATATACACTGGGAAAAAGATAAAGGAAAATAATAACAAAATAGACTTGCAAACGATAAAATAAGCAAAAAAACGGAAGAAAACTATACGAAGGAAGGAGAGAAAAAAATGAGGGAATAAAAAAACAATTGAAAGCGATATTGAAGGAACAGAAGAATATGGAATAGAGGGACAATTGCAAATTAAAAAAAAACTATAAAAAAATCAGTTATAAAAGTAAAAAGAAATACACAGCAAAACCTCATTCATATTTAAGTAGCAAGAGCCAGGAAAGAATTTTAAAAACGCTGAGTTGATTTAATATTGAAGAAGCAACAAGAAGAGTTATACAGATATCTAAGAATGCTATAGTGATTTGATATTTATGAAGGAAGGAGTTTCAGAACCAACAGGGACAGAAAGCTTGGAACGCTGAGGTGATTTGATATTTTAGAGGAACAAGAAAGAAAGTTTTTTTAAGAATGTTTCGGTGATTTGATATTTTAGAGGAACAAGAAAGAAAGTTTTTTTTAAGAATGTTTCGGTGATTTGATATTTTAGAGGAACAAGAAGGAAAGATTTCTAGGGACGCTGAGGTGATTTAAAATTTTAGAGGAACAAGAAAGAAAGATTTTTAAGAATGTTTCGGTGATTTGATATTTTAGAGGAAAAAGAAGGAAAGATTTCTAGGGACGCTGAGTTGATTTAAAATTTTAGAGGAACAAGAAAGAAAGATTTTTAAGAATGTTTCGGTGATTTGATATTTTAGAGGAACAAGAAGGAAAGATTTCTAGGAACGCTGAGGTGATTTGATATCTAAGAAGAAACAAGAAGGAAAAATAAATAGGAACGCTTCAGTGATAGGTATTTAATGAAGACGAATAAGGAAAGATATCCAAAAACGCTTCAGTGATTTTATATTCAAGAAGAAACAAGAAGGAAAAAATATATATTAACGCTTCAGTGATAGATGTTGCAGGAAGAAGAACAAGGACAGAAATCTACTAACGCTTCAGTGATTTGATATTTAAAAAGAAGCAAGAAGGAAAAAAATATATATACGCGTCAGTGATAGATGTTGAAGGAAGAAGAATAAGGACATATATCTACTAACACCTCAGTGATTTGATATTTAAGAAAGAACAAGAACAATTAAAGCTATCCAAGAACGGTTCAGTGATAGAATTAAAGTAAGAAGAACAAGGAAAGACATTAGAACGCTTCAGTGATCTGACATTTAGCGAGCAAGAACCAGAAAAGAACAAGGAAAGAAAGACATTTGAGAACGCTAAGTGATTTGACATTCAAAAAGGAACAAGAACAATTAGAGATACCGAAGACCACTGCGCTCATAACTCATAGAAACAATACAGGAATGAGACAGAGAGAGAACACTACCACTGTGATTACTAATGGAACAATACAGGAATGATACAGAGAGAAAGCGCTACCACTGTGACTACTAATGGAACAATACACAAATGAGACAGAGAGTGGTACAGCGGTGACGATTAGAGAAACACAATTAAGCTAAAGCACATTAAGACAAGCACTGTGGAGGAGGGTTTTCAGGGAGGCGATAAGAAGTTAAGAACACTAAAGGGGAACTGGATGAGTGTTGTGGAAGGAAAGGGAACGAGGTGAAGGAAAGCAACGAGATAGCGGAAAATAATAAAACCGAAGAACCCGAAGAAGTTAACGAAAGAATGGAATAAGTGACTAGAGAGTGACTTGAGAGGAATTATATGACAGTGAAATCGAAAGAGAAAAAGCGGAAGATGGAATAGTAACAAGTGAGTGAAAATATGGGAAGAAATCAATTGCAATGACAAATATATAAAAAAAATAGAAAAAAATAGACCACGTTAAGATAAACAGAAACTCAAAGGACATTCAGAAAAAAGAAACGTATAGGAAACATAAAAACAAACAGCAAACAACTAAGAAAAAATCGTATATATAAAAACAAACAAAAAAACTTATTAAGAAAAGAAACTGAATAAAGAGAGAAAAAAAAAAGCATATTATGAAAAAAAATGACCGAGTAAAAACAAAACAAATAAAACACAAATAAAACAAACAAAGCACCTTAAGAAAACACATAAACAACAAAAACACCACATGAAAAAAAAAGTTTGAACCAACGCACGACAACCATGAATATTACGACCACGAATGCGACAGGTCTCCAACACGATCATGACCACCACCACCAACAACAACACCAACAAAAACAACAACAAGAACAGCTATAATCAAGACAAAGGAAGGCAAGAGCGTGAGAGCCATGCGTGGGAGAGGAGAAGAGTGATGAGTGAAGAGCAGCGTGCCCGAAGAATGGAGACAAACGACGATAGGAGAGAAATAATGGACCAGAAACTTTAACACTTCGGCGCCGACCAAACCCACAGAGGAAGTTACGGTAAGTCATGTGCGAGATTTTATGGCGAGAAATTTTGCCTTGACTTTACTGCACTTGCCACACTAGTAGATAAATAATTAAATAAAATAATCAAATCAATACATACATAAATAAATTCTTTGATACATAACCCATAAGGAAGTTACGGTAAGTCATGTACGAGATTTTAATGCTCAAAATTTTGCCTCAACATCCCTTCTCTTGCCACACTAGTAGATAAATAATTAAATTAAATAATCAAATCAATACATACATAAATAAATTAGTAAATACATTAATATAATACATAACCCATAAGGAAGTTACGGTAAGTCATGTGCGAGATTTTATGGCGAGAAATTTTGCCTCAACTTCCCTTCTCTCTCCACAGTAAAAGATAAACAAGTAAGTAAATAAAGAGAAATACAACTAAAAAAGAGAGAAATTTAGAGAAGTCATAAGTGAGATTTTATAGCTGATAATTTTGCCTCAACTTTCCTTCTCTTCCAACAGTACTAAATGATTAAAAAAGTAAATAAATACATAA
>NC_066526.1:657500-660000 GCF_024679095.1 Eriocheir sinensis | reverse complement strand
TAATAGTAACAACAATAATAGTAATAGTAGTAGTAGTAGAATTTCGTGGCATGATTTTCGGGTGGGCAAGCAAGCAGGTAGGCGAGTCGGACGACAGCCGCGCGCCCTCACCTGGCTTGGGAAATGAATAATACTCAGCAGGTATTGAAATTATTCCCAAGCCTACCGGGGAATATTAATTAATGAGTATTGTGATTAGTCCATATCTTTTGTTTATATTATTAGCGGAGAATGTGACGATAGGTGTGAGAAACGATGGCAGGGAGGGAGAGAGAGAGAGAGAGAGAGAGAGAGAGAGAGAGAGAGAGAGAGAGAGAGAGAGAGAGAGAGAGAGAGAGAGAGAGAGAGAGAGAGAGAGAGAGAGACGAAAAGAGATAGAGAAACAGAGATTCACACAGACACACAGAAAGATATGGACAGACTCAATAAAACAGAGAGACAAACACAAAACAAACAGAGAAACACACACACACACACACACACACACACACACACACACACACACACACACAACCCCCCCCACACACACACACGCACCCCCTTCACCCCCCCACCCCACACACACAACCTACCCCTCCCCCCCCACACACACAACCTCCCCCCTCCACACACAGAAACACACACCTACATCTGACACCAAAGAGAGAAAGACAAACGCGAGAACACTAATTCAGAAGCTTAATGAACCGCGATGGATGAAAATAAAATGATCCAATCCTATTGTATCACGCGACCGATGGAATGCAAGTTAAACCCTTCATTTCCTGGCCCGAAGAGTGGCTCAAGAGGATGAATAAAACGATGAACAAACAACCGATGAATCAAGGTCTTGCGGAACCACAGATAAACCAATATAAATACGTCAAAAAATAAATAAATGTAAATAAAACAAAGATAAAAACGTGATCGGATAAGAAGATAAGAATGAAACGATGAATCAATGTCTTACGAAACTATAAATAAACAAATATAAATACGTCAAAAAATAAATAAATATGAATAAAACAAAGATAGAAACGCGAATGGATAAATATATGAGAAAAAACGATGGATAAATTTGCGAATAAATCAATATCTTATAAAATACAGTAAATGAACTAATATAAAAACGCCGATGGAAACATAAACAAAGGCAAAATGAAGATGAGTACACCAATGGATCAAAGAATGTGAATAAAACAAATGTAAATACACCAATAGGTAAAAAAAATATGAATAAAACGATGGATAGATACGAAAAAAAAACGATGAGAATGGAGATAAAAGGGAAAAACAGAAGAAAAGGAAAAAATAAAAAATAAAAACTATGAACGCGAAAAAAAAGTCAACATCTCTGGCAAAAAAAGAAATCAAATAAATATATGAATAAGTGAATAAGTGATAAATATGAAGAAACCAATAATTGAATGTCTTGGTGAATCAACAGATAAAAGACCAATGAATTCCATGAGTAAATATATACACAAGGAAAATAAATAGATGAGTCAGTCAGCAAATAGGTAAGCAAGAAAGGAAAGGAGGGAGAAAGGAAGGAAGGAAGGAAGGAAGGCAGTATGGAAGAAAGGAAGAAAGAAAGGAAGGAAGAAAGGAAGAAAGGAAGGAAGGATGGAAGAAAGAAAGGAAGGAGGGAAGGAAGGAAGGAAGGAGGGAAGGGAAGAAGGAAAAAAAGAAACAAGGAAGGAAGGAAGGAAGGATGGAAGGAAGAAAAGAAGAAAGGAAGGAAGGAAGAAAGGAAGGAAGAAAGGAAGGAAGGAAGGAAGGAAGAAAGGAAGGAAGAGAGGAAGGATGGAAGAAAGGAAGAAAAGAAGGAAGGAAGGAAGAAAGGAAGGAAGAAAGGAAGGAAGGAAGAAAGGAAGAAAAGAAGGAAGGAAGGAAGGGAGCAAGAAAAAAATACAAATATAGGAACACGTAATTGCCTGACCAACTAACTTATAAACTAACTAATGACAAAAATAACTAAATAAATCAAATAATATATCAACAAATAACCAAACAACAACAAGAATACTAAACAGAAAGTAAATAAGTAAGAAGTCAGTGAGTAAGAAAGAAAGGAGTTAGATAATCAAGGAACAACTAACTAACCTACCAAACAAATGATTAAAAAATAAAGAAATCGGTAAAATAATAAACGAATTAATAAACAAACAAAATAACAACATTAATAATAACCAGAAAGTATTGCGCTGAACATTAAAACACTGGGCGGGGAATCAACAAAACAATACATAATAAATAATGAAAATAAGTTAGATAATAAACAAATACACAAACAAACAAAAAAACAACAACACTAATAATAAGCAGAAAATATTGTCTAACCTTAAACCCACAAACGGGAAAAAATAGATCAAACAATAAATAATAAACGGAATCATAAATAAATAAAAATATAAATAAACAAAGTAACAAACAACACTAATAATACCCAGAAAGTATTGCCCCTAACTTTAAACACAGGGGGGTACAAGGTGGGCAGGGGGGAGGGCCATAATTACAC
>NC_066526.1:620000-655000 GCF_024679095.1 Eriocheir sinensis | reverse complement strand
GGGAAAGGAAGGAGAAGGAAGGGAGGAGGGGAGGGAGAGAGATGAGAGAAGGAAAGGGAAGGGGAGGAAGTCTACAAAGGAAGGAGGAAGGGGGAAGGGGAAGGAAAAGGGAAGAGAAAGGAGGAAGGGAGGGAGGAAAGGGGGAAGAAGCAGGAGTTCAAAAGGTGGAGGAGGAATGGAAGGGGAAGGGAGGGAAGGGAGACGGGAGAGAAAGAGGGAGGGGGAGGAAATACAGAAGATGGAAGAGGAATGGAGGGGGAGGGGAGAAGGGAGAGGAAGAGGGAGGGGGAGGAAAGACAGAAGATGGACGGGGGAAAGAAAAGAAGGGAAGAGAAGGGAAGGGAAGGGAAGCGAGGGGAAGGGAGGGGAAGGGAAGGCAAGGCAAGAGAGGGGAAGGGAAGGGAAGGCAAGAGAGGGGAAGGAAGGGAGGGGAAGGAAAGAGAAGGGAAGGGAAGGGAAGGGAAGGAAAAGGAAGGGAAGGGAAGGGAAAGGAGGGGAAGGGAAGAGAAGAGAAAGAAAGGGAAGAGGAAAATATAAAAAAAGGAATGAAATGGAAGAGGAAAGAGAAGGGGTTGAATATAATGAAGGAATGGAAAAAAGAGTGAAGGGAAGAGGAAGGGAAGGGAAGAGAAGGGAAGGTAAGGGAAGGAAAGAATGGGAAGTGGAGAGAAAGAAAATAAATGGAGTTGGAAAAAAGGATAGGAAATGAAAGAGGAAGGAAAAAGAGTGAAGGGGAAAGAGAGGGAAGTGTGAGGAAGGGGAGAGAAGGGAGAGGAAGGGGAGGGAAGGGGAGGGATACCTATCATTAACTTTAACTGTATTTCCGCCACTATATATTCTCTAAAGGGGGAGAGGGAGGGGAAGGGGAAGGGAGAGAGGGGAGAAAAGATAAGGATGAGAGTAAGGGAAGGAGTTAAGGAGAGGAAAGAGGTGAGGAAGGGGAAATGGAGGGAGGGGAAGGGAAGAAGGGAAAGGGAGAGGGAACGGGAGGAAAGGGGGGGAGGGGAGAGGGAGGGAAGGGGAGGGAGGGGAACGAGAGGAATGGGGAAGAGGATGGAAGGGAAAGGGAGAGAAGGGGGGAAGGGGATGGAGGGTAAGGGGAGGGAAGGGGATGGAGGGGAAAGGAAGGGGGAAGGGAAAGGGAGAAGAAAGGGGAAGGGAAAGGAGGAAGGCGGAAGGAGAGAGAGAGGAAAGGGAAGGAAGGAGAGGGATTGAGAGAGGAAGGGAGGAGAGGGAAGGATAACGGGAAAGGGGAAAGGGAGGGGAAGGAGAGGACAGAGGAAGGGGATGGAGGGGAAAGGGGGGGGAAGGGGGGAGGGGAGGGAGCGAGTTCATTTTAATTAAATATAAAAAAGTAGAGGATTCGATGCTCTGTTTGCTTGCTTTGTTTGTTTGTTTGTTCGTTGGTCGGTTGATTGGGAGGAGGAGGAGGGGAGGAGGAGGAGGAGGAGGAGGAGAATAAAGGATCATTTTTTTAGTTTACTTCTGACAAATCGAATCGAATCCCCTATAACCAACTCCCCCCCCACCTCTCTCTCTCTCTCCTAGTAATAACGCAGCTATTAAATCTCTCTGTTACCATCAATTATTCTCTGCCTCCCCTGTCTAGGTATGTAATGGCCTTATTGTCTGTCTGTATGGCTGTCTGTATGTCTATATGTTTGTCTGTATGTCTGTATGTCTGTATGTATGTATGTGTCTTTCTGTCTTTTTGCTAATCATTCATCCTTTTCTAGTTTATTTTTTGCTTCCTTTCAATTTATCTATCTTTGTCTGTCTTTGTCTATCTGTCTGTATGTCTGTCTATGTATGTCTGTCTATGTATGTATGGATGGATGGATGTGTGTGTTTGTCGCTTCCCATTCAGCCTTTCCTAGTTTAAATTTTTCAACCTTTTCTGTTCGTCTATCCTTGTCTGTCTGTCTGTCTGTCTGTCTGTTACTGGGTGTTTGTGTATTGACCTCTCTGATTATGTGTGTGTCTGTATGTCTGAATGTCTGTGTCTTTGTCTGTCTGTCTTTCCAGCTGTTTTCTTATTTTATTCCTGTCTATCTGCCTGTATCTTTTTGTCTCCCACATTGTTTCTATTTTTGTTTCATTAGTATCTAGTTATTTATGTCTGTCTGTCTGTATTTTTTATTGTCTTCCATCCTCAGTTTTTTTTTAACGCTCTTTCTGTCTGTCTGTCTGTCCGTCTGTCTGTCTGTCCGTGCATTCAACAAAGCAAATTCGATTCCCAGGACTCGCGACCCGCAAGGCGTCCCTGGTGACTCGTCTTTCAGGAGGAGGGGGAGGAGGAGGAGGAGGAGGAATAGAAGTTAACAAAAAGGCCTGTTGGGAGATGCAGGGAGAGGAACAGAAGGAGAGGAGGAGGAGGGGAGGGGAAAGAGGAGGAGGGGAAAGAGGAAGAGGAGGAGGAGGAGGAGGAGGAGGAGAAACATAGCAGTAGCAGTTAACAAAAAGGCCTCCTGGGAAATGGATGAGGGATAACAGGGAGAAGAAAAAGAGGAAGAGAAGGAAGGAGGAGGAGGAGGAACAGGAGGAGGAGGAACAGGAGGAGGAGGAGGAGGAGAAACATAGTAGTAGCAGTTAACAAAAAGGCCTCCTGGGAAATGGATGAGGGATAACAGGGAGAAGAAAAAGAGGAAGAGGAGGAGGAAGAAGAGGAGGAGGAGGAACAGGAGGAAGAGGAACAGGAGGAGGAGGAGGAGAAACATAGTAGTAGCAGTTAACAAAAAGGCCTCCTGGGAAATGGATGAGGGATAACAGGGAGAAGAAAAAGAGGAAGAGGAGGAGGAAGAAGAGGAGGAGGAGGAGGAGGAGGAAAAGGAGGAAGAAGAGCACGAGTTATAGTAATGTTTCTGCACTATCGACAACACTTATGAAAAACACCCGCAAAACACTACTACTACTACTACTACCACTACTACTACTACTACTACCACTACTACTACTACTACTACTACTACTACCACTACTACTACCAATACTACTAACACTGCCTCCCTCTCTCTCTCTGCTAGTAGTAATAATATCTCCGAGGCCGAATATGTAGTGGGACGCCTTTTCAAAAACACTACCGCTATTAATATAATGAAGAACCTTTAATATCTGTTGCTGTTTACGACTTTAGTTATGTGTGTGTGTGTGTGTGTGTGTGTGTGTGTGTGTGTGTGTGTGTGTGTGTGTGTGTGTGTGTGTGTGTGTGTGTGGAGAGAGAGGGGAGGATGAGGGGAAAGGGAGGAAGGGATAGGGACGAAGGAAGAGAAGGGGAAGGGGAGGAGAGGGAAGGATGGGGGAAAAGGGGAAGGGAGGGAAAGGGGAGGAGAAGAAAGGGAGGGAAGGAGAAAGGAAAAGAGGGGAAGGGGAGGAGAGGGAAAAGGGGAAGGAGAAAGGGAGGGAAGGGAAAGGGAGGAAGGGAAAGTGTGTGTGTGTGTGTGTGTGTGTGTGTGTGTGTGTGTGTGTGTGTGTGTGTATGCTATCATTATATGTGTGTTCCTCTACTATATCGCTTAATATTCTCTTTGGCATTGTTAAAGCCGGATATATTAAAACATTTGTATTTGTTATTGTCTCTCTCTCTCTCTGTATATGTTTGTTTATATATCTATCTATTTACATGTGAATGAATACGTGTTACTGTCTATCTATCTTTCTATCTATCTATCTATCTATCTATCCATTTATCTATCTACCAATATATAAATCATCTATCTACATATCTATCTATGTATCTATCTATCTACCTATCTATATGTAAGTTTATCTATCTACCTGTCTATCTATCTACTTGTATACCTGTAATTATATCTATCTATCCATCTATCAATCTATCTCTCATTCTAGGTAGCGTCGGTGGTGAAGGCAGTGGTGGTGGTGGAGGTGGTGGAGGTGGTGGTGGGTGGATGAAGTGACGTAACGTTGTGAATGACGTAACGCATGACCACAACAACGATGACGTCACCAGCAGCTGCTATTTGCGTCTGTCACGTGATCCTCCTCCTTCTCTGCCTGGCGCTGAGGGGTAAGTGTGTGTGTTTGTTTGTGTGTTTGTGTGTGTGTGTGTCCTGTCTTTGTCATTCTGTCTTAGTTATTTTTTTTCTCGTTTTATTTTATTTTTTATTTTTTGTCTCATTTACATATCGCTGTTTTTTTTTTTCTCTCTCTCTAATTGTCTTTTTTTTTCCTTCTTTTTTTCGATATTTGTCTCCTATGCATTTTGCTGTTTTTTTTTATCTTTGTCTGTCTATCACTTTGCCTGTCTGTCTGTCTATCTGTTTGTCTCTTTACATATATGCCTGTCTGTCTGTCTCTGTGTCTGCCTGTCTCTCTGTCTCTCTGTCTGTCTGTCTGTCTGTATGTATGTATGTATGTATGCATGTGAGTTTGTCCCTAAAATCACTGCAATACCGTTTTTGGCAATTACATTTAGGGCAGTCTGTTTGGATGTTTTCATTAAACACACACACACACACACACACACACACACACACACACACACTTCCTCCCTCTCCCATCCGTACCCTCTTAATCGCCTCCCATATATGAAACAATTCCGGCTCTCACATCCTCTCCTTCCCCACACATTGTCCCTTACGCTCTCCCTCGCTCACTCTTTTCCCCTTACACACACACACACACACACACACACATACCAACAACCTCTCTCTCTACCTCTCGATCGACAGTTCTTTCAAAATTTATGTGAAGGTTCCAAGATATTGCGTCTGTGCAAGCATGTATTGATGTGTATTTGGATTGTTAAGTATACATAGGTACGATATATACGGAGGATAATGTATGGATGTAATAGATAGAATGAACCTTACTCCTCCTCCTCCTCCTCCTCCTCCTCCTCCTACTACTACTACTACTACTGCTATTGCCCATCCCATTTTCTTGCTATATCGACTAACATACGTTGTTGGGTAAGCACTGCACCTCGTCGTCTTGAACTTGAGCTTGACAGGTAAATTTCTCCTGCAGTTTCGGGATAGACACAGTTCGGCTGATTTCGGTTCCAGTGGTACTAATGTGACCACTTACTAAGACAACCACAGATCACTTAAAACGTTCAATATACTATAAAAGAAGGCACGAGTCCTATAACAAGAAACACCATCACCACATTAAACATCTGCGATACAAGACGGTACATATTTTAGTCCAGGACCGAAAAAATGAATCAGGCGACGAAATCCACTTCTAATGATGCCTCGCTTACAGTCAATAAAAAAAGTGATTCCCTCTGATAGCATGACAGTGAAAGGTATAAATTGCTTACACATAAATAGGCGTCATTTTATTCGACTGCCGACACGAGGCGGTAATTAATCGGGAACTGAAGCACAACCAGGCGAGTAAACATTGACTATATCGACCTTTCTGTTCTTAAAAGTTCTCTTGGTGGTCCCTTCTCTTTTTTTCCTTTCTCTCTTCTTTCCATTCCCTTATTTCTTTCCTCTTTCTTCCCTCCCACCATTATCATCGTCATCCACTATTAATTTTCCCGTCAATTCCCTCTTCCCTTCTCTTCCTTTCTCTTTCCTCACACGGACATTATTTCATCTCTATCTCTTTCCTTCTCGTGTCTTCCTTTCCCTCCTTTTCCCATCCCATTACTTTCTTCCTCTTCCCTTCCACCACCACCATTGCACTTCATCCCTTCTTTTCCTTTCCCTCCTCTTCCATTCCCATTACTTCCTTCCTTTTCCCTCCCACTCCCACCATCATCCTTTCATCTCTATCTCTTCCCTTCTCGTCCTTTCCCTCCTCTTCCCATCCTTTCATCTTCTCCCTTGTCTCTTGTAGTCCATCCCTTCCTCTTCCCTCCCACCACAAGCATTTCATCTCTACCCTTCTCATCTTTTCCGTTCCCTCCTCTTTCCTCCCACCATCGTCATCATCATCAGCTATTACTCGTTCAATGCAGCACAAAGGCCTTTCCCAAAGTTCCCCAATTCCCCCTGTTTCATGTTCGAGGACTCCACCTTGTTCCGGTAAAGGTTCTGATTCCGCCTCTCCGTCTACCCTGCCTGCTACGATTCCTGGGTTGTCACTGTGCTATTTTGGTTGTCCATCTGCATTTATTTTTGCATGATATGACCTCCCCAAGTTCGTTTTCATTCTTAATAATCGTCAGCAGAATACTTTTATTAGTTGTACGCATGCTATGACCTCTTTTTTGTTCTTAATCGTTATTGAAATTATTAGTTCATTGTATAATATGACCTGCCCAAGGCCAATGTTTATCTATTTTCAATCGTTATACTTTAGTAGTTCTACGTGTGTTATATGAACTGTCCAATTACACATTTTCATTCTTAATCATTTGAATACCTTTATTAAATCTAAGCGTCATAACCTGCTAAAGTCCACTATCATGTCCCGCCCAAATACATTTCTTACGCCCAACTGTCATTAGAATATCTTTAACATTTCAACGTATGTAATAAACTATCCAAAAACACTTATTCACAACCGTCATTCGAGCATCTTCAACCTCCATCCCAACCTGAACCCCCTTCAAACGATCTTTCCCAAAACAGGTCATGAACCCATCAACTCTAACCCTAACTAAACCAAAAATCAACCCTAATTAAAGACTGACCCTAACCTAACCAGTTCAGTTCAGTTGACAGGGAGAAGTATAGCCTTTGTAATGACACTTCTGTCTCTAGTATTTTTCACTGTGGATTCTGCTCAAACTCAAACTATCCTTCCCGGCACAGGAGACTCCCTACGGATCTCTGGCATGGAGGTCCCGCGGGTGGTGGTGTCGGGGTCGTCGGTGCAGCTGGTGCGTGACTACGAGGAAAATAGATAAGGGGAGGACTCTAACCTAACCCGGGCAAATCTAACCTAGCTCTTCTATCCTTCCCGGCACAGGAGACTCCCTACGGATCTCTGGCATGGAGGTCCCGCGGGTGGTGGTGTCGGGGTCGTCGGTGCAGCTGGTGCGTGACTACGAGGAAAATAGAGAAGGGGAGGACTCTAACCTAACCCGGGCAAATCTAACCTAACTCTTCTATCCTTCCCGGCACAGGAGACTCCCTACGGATCTCTGGCATGGAGGTCCCGCGGGTGGTGGTGTCGGGGTCGTCGGTGCAGCTGGTGTGTGACTACGAGTACAACAGAGAAGGGGAGGACCCGCTCTACTCCGTCAAGTGGTACAGGGACGTGAATCAGTTCTACGAGTACATCCCAAAACGGGAGCCCCAAGTGAGGGTGTACCCGCTACCCAACCTACATGTGGACGTGAGTTTCCGTTGGGGGTCATTGGGGAAGGGTGGGTGTGTGGGGAGGGTGTTTGGGGGGTGAGGAGGGCGAGGGGAGAGGTTGTGTGTTGTATTAGAAGAAGTGGACGTGAGTTTCCGTTGGGGGTGATTGGGGAAGGGTGGATATGTGGGGAGGGTGTTTGGGGGGTGAGGGGAGAGGTTGAGTGTTGTGGTTAGAGTAAGATTTTGGTTCCAGTGTTAGAAGTATCATCCTTACTATTAGTTATATCACTGTTCTTTTCTTCCTCTGCCCCTGTCCCTCCTACCCTCTCTTTCCTGTATCCCTCCCTATCCTTTTTCCCTCCCTCCAACCCACTCTCCTCTTTCTATCTGTCCTTTCCTTGTATCTGTTTATTCCACCCTCCTTCCTTCCGTCTCTTTCTTCTTTCATGTCCATTCCTTCCCCTTTCCTTATTCTTCCTCTCCCACCCTCTCTTTCTTCCCTTTCCATCCCTTTCTCTCTTCCTTCCCCCTTCCTCCCTTCTTCTTCCCTTGCTCCCCTTACACTTCCTTCCTCTTCCTTCCCCACCATCTCTTCCCTTTGGCACGTCAACTCTTCGCTACCTTCCCTTCCCTCACCCTTTCCCTTCTTTTCCCCATCCCTTCCGTTACCTTTATTCCCATCAACTAATTACCCCCTTCCTCGTCTTACTTTCCCTTCCTTTTCGTTCCTTTCCGTTGCCTTTATCTCACCACCTAATTCTTCCCTTCCCTGCCCTTCCCTTCCCTTCTCTTCCCCTTCCTTCGTTACTCTACCTTCCCCTTTCCTATACGAACTAACCCTCACATTCCCTTCCTAACCCTTCCCTTTCCTTACCTCTACATCCCCTTCCTAACTCTACCCATCCCTTCCCTACCCTTCCTTTCCCTTTTCTATGCCAACTGACCCATACATTCTCTTCCCACCCCTCCCCTTACCTTACCTACCCTACCCTACCCTTCCACATTACCTATATAACCCAACCCAACACCACCATCACCACCTAACCACCTCCTCCTCACCATCCCTTCCTAAGCCACCACCACCATTTTTAACACCACCACCTAACCATCCCCCTCTACACCCCTTCCTAACCCACCACCAACACCAACACCAACGACAACAACAACAACAACATCACCACCACCATCGACAACATCAACACTACCTAACAATCCTTCTCTTCATCCCTCCACCACCACCACCACTTAACCAACGCTCCCTTCCCTCCCCACCACCCCCAGGAGCGTGGCAGCACGCAAGCGACGGTGCTGCTGAAGGGTGTGACGCGCGCCTCCTCGGGGACCTTCCGCTGCGAGGTGATGGGGGACAAGCCCTTGTTTGAGACCGACGATAAGGCCAAGAACATGACGGTGGTCGGTGAGTGAGGGGTGGGGGGGGAGGGTAAGGGAGGGGAGGGAAGGAAAGCGAGCAAGGGAAGAAGAAGGGAGGAAGGGGGAAGGAAGAGATAAAGGGATGGAAAGGGAAGAAAGAGAGGGTGGGAGAGGAAGAATAAGGAAGGGGGAAGAGGTGGAAATGAAAGAAGAGAAAGACGGAAGGAAGGAGAGTGGAATGAACAGTTAAAAGGAAAGGACAGCTAGAAGGAGAAGGAGAGTGGATTGGAGGGAGAGAGAAAGGAAAGGGAGGGAGACAGAAAAGAAAGGGTGTAGGAGGGACAGTTGAAAGGAAGGAGGGAGAGTGAAAAGGGGAAGAGAGAGTGAGTGAAATGAAAGAGGGAGAGAAGATAGAGGGAAAAGTGAGAGCAGGTGGGAGGGAGAGATGAAATGAAAGGGGATGTGAGAGGAAAGATGGGAGGGAGAAGGGAGTATAGGAATCAGGGAGAGGTAAAGGACGTGACTGAGGAAGAGCCTGTAGATTCCCCCGTGTTCTCAGAAGCTTTCGGCAACAGCTATTTCTAAAGCCACATAGGAGATTAGTCGAGTTCTCACGTTGTTGTTATTTTGTATATTCTACGTTCATGGTGAAGAAGCCTTGTCAAATGATCACTAGGCTCATAAAACTACCCGTGGCAATGCTATCATAACCTGTACCAAAGCCTTATCAAATGTGTGTGTGTGTGTGTGTGTGTGTGTGTGTGTGTGTGTGTGTGTGTGTGTGTGTGTAGGCCCCGAAATTTGGAGATTATGGAGCTAAGAATGACCATGGTGAAGAAGCCTTGTCAAATGATCACTAGGCTCATAAGACTACCCGTGGCAATACTATCATATCCTGTACCAAAGCCTTATCGAATGTGGGTGTGTAGGCCCCGAAATTTGGAGATTATGGAGCTAAGAATGACCATGGGTAGAACCTTTGTCAGACTATCACTAGGCAGCAGTATCAACACAACCTCTACGAAAGCCTTACCAAATGTGAGTATGTAAACCTCGAAATCTTGGAGCATATGGGCCCGTCTATCTAATCTAGCTAACTACTTTTAAGAGGAGGGTATCAGGATACCTCTCCTCCCGAAATTGACCTATCTTTTGGCCACTCCTCTTGACTCTTTTGTAGGAGCAGTGAGTAGCGGGCTTTTTTTTCATCATTGTTTCCTTTTTTTTGCCCTTGAACTGTTTCCTCTACTGTAAAAAAAAACTATCACTGGGCTCATAAAACTAGATACTAATGGCAATATTAACATAACCTCTACGAAAGCCTTACCAAATATGCGTATGTCGGCCCCGAATTGCCTGAGAATATGAACCTATCGATATATCTAACTATCACTAGACTCATAAAACTACAGGAAGTACTAACACAACCTCTACCAAAGTCTAACCAAACGTTTGATAATATGGGCTAACAGAAGACAATAACGATCTCAATCTTTCTATCAACCATTTGCAAGAAAAACGGAAGTGGACTTTTTTTTTTTACTCCTTTACTATAAAAAAAATCCACCCCCTAAACCTAACCCTTCCCCGTTTACCTCCCCCTTACAGACATACCCTCGTGGGGGCCGGAGCTCACGGGGGTGGTAAACCGAGGACGAGGAGGAGGAGGAGGAGGAGGAGGAGGAGGCGGAGGAGGAGGAAGAGGAGGACACGGGACACGAGAGGAGATGGCCCGAGGAACAAGAGTGCGCCCAGGTGATGTCTTGTCCGCCAGGTGTCTCCTAGGGCGCTCCGACCCCCCCGCACGAGTTACCTGGCTGGTCAACGGCCGCCCCCCGCCTCCCCACGCCCACCTGAGAGTCCTGACCAAGAGCGATAAGCACGGGAGGCGCGTTCAGACCTCGGTGTGTGTGTGTGTAGTAGTAGTAGTAGTAGTAGTAGTAGTAGTTGTAGTAATGCTATTGATAGTGGTGATGATGATTTTGATAACGATAATAATAATAATGATAATAATAATGATAATAAAAAATAATAACGATGATAATAAGCAGCACTCAGTAACAACAATTAAAAAATAACTAAAACAAAATAAAAAAAACAAAATTCACAACTCTAACCCTATTTCTTATCCCACTATCACCCTATCCATCATCTTCCCTCACCCTACTTCACCCTATCCAACCCCCATCCATCACTCCATTCCTCACCCTACCTCATCCTTTCATCCCCCTCCAACCCCCTCCTCCCCGTCGCCGCCACCCTCAGGAGCTGGAGGCCGTGGTGACGGAGGCGTGGTTCGTGCGCGGCGCCCTCACCCTGTCCTGCGACGCCCGCGTGTCCACCGTGTACCGCAGCAACGCCACGCTCACCCTAATCCACGCCGACCACCCTAAGCCGGCGGGGTTTGGCTGGTTCTCCGCAGGTAAATATATACGTGTCGAAAATAGGGAGAGAAATGTGTGTGGGTGAGTGGGTGCATATAGATGTGTGAAAGGATGTGTGTGTAAGGAGGGGATGTGTGGAAGGATGTGTGTGTAAGGAGGGGATGTGTGGAAGGATGTGTGTGTAAGGAGGGGATGTGTGGAAGGATGTGTGTGTAAGGAGGGGATGTGTGGAAGGATGCGTGTGTAAGGAGGGGATGTGTGGAAGGATGTGTGTGTAAGGAGGGGATGTGTGAAAGGATGTGTGTGTAAGGAGGGGATGTGGAAGGATGTGTGTGGAAGGAGGGGATGTGTGGAAAGATGTGTGTGGAAGGAGGGGATGTGTGGAAGGATGTGTGTGTAAGGAGGGGATGTGTGAAAGGATGTGTGTGTAAGGAGGGGATGTGTGAAAGGATGTGTGTGTAAGGAGGGGATGTGTGGAAAGATGTGTGTGTAAGGAGGGGATGTGTGGAAAGATGTGTGTGTAAGGAGGGGATGTGTGAAAGGATGTGTGTGGAAGGAGGGGATGTGTGGAAAGATGTGTGTGGAAGGAGGGGATGTGTGGAAAGATGTGTGTGGAAGGAGGGGATGTGTGGAAAGATGTGTGTGGAAGGAGGGGATGTGTGGAAAGATGTGTGTGGAAGGAGGGGATGTGTGGAAAGATGTGTGTGTAAGGAGGGGATATATGTGTGTGTGTGTGTGTGTGTGTGTGTGTGTGTGTGTGTGTGTTTGTAAGTGTGGGTATGGAAGCATGAGAATATTTAGAGAGAGAAGTTGCTAGGTAGATAGACAAGGAGGTAGGTAGCGAGGTAGATGTGTGTGTAAGGAGGGGATATGTGTGTATGTATGTTTGTAAGTGTGTGTATGTAGGTATGAGAGTAGTTAGAGAGAGAAGTTGCTAGGTAGATAGACAAGCAGGTAGGTAGCGAGGTAGGAAGGTAAGTATGTAGGTAGGAAGGTAGGCATTGCGTGAATATGTGTGTAGAAATGGAAAGTAAAGCAAGACATGAATAAAAGCAAATGAAACAGGTGAAATAAGAATGAATGAAAAGGAGAGTATAGGTAAGCGATTAAGGTAAAAGACAAACAGGAAAGGAAGATAAACAAACATAGAAAAATAGAATGATCAACTAGATATTGAGAAGCAAATACGAGGGAAGGAAATGAAGGAGGAGGAGAAGGAGGAGGAGGAAGGAAAGGCAATATTAGGAGGTAAAAGAAAAATAAAGGAGGCTGTGAAAGGAGAAGGGGAGGAAAATGAAGCTTGGTTAATATAAGGAACGAAGGGAGAGGAAGGGAGAGGAAAGACTGAATGAGAGGAAGGACGGAGAAGTGGAAGATGTAGAGAAGCAGAAGGGAGAAAAGGGATAACGAGTAATGAGGGAAGTAAGAGAGAAATTACAAACGAGAGAGAGAGAGAGAGAGAGAGAGAGAGAGAGAGAGAGAGAGAGAGAGAGAGAGAGAGAGAGAGAGAGAGAGAGAGAGAGAGAGAATGATAAAGGAGGGAGACAAGAAGGAAAACGCTAAAAAAGAAAACACTAAAACAAGATAGAGAAAGAAGCAGATAATTGGAAGAAAAGTGATAAATAAAAATAAGTATGAAAGGAATGAAGAAAAAAATCCAAAACAGCTGAATAATAAAAAAAATAAAAAATGCGAAAATAATTAAGAAAAGGAAATGAGGAAGAGGGTGAAGAGATAAAAACAGACGAGATGGAGGAGGTGAATGAATGAGAAGGTTACAAGGAGGGAAGAAGATGAGAAAGAGAGAAAGAGAAAAAAAGAAGAAAGAAGAAAAGCGGAATAAGAGAAAAAAAAAAAGGAATGAGTGAACAGAAATAATGAGGAAGGAAGATAAGAAAGGAGATTAAGGAGATGTGGAATAAAAGGGAAGAACATAGAAAGAGGAGAAAGGAAGGAAGGAAGGAGAGAGAAATTTAATAAGAAAAAGTAATAGACAGAAAGAAAGGTGAAGAAAATAAAAGGAAAACAAAAAAACAAGAAAAAAATAACCGTGGGAGCATAATTGAAGAGAAAATAAAAATAATAATACAAAATGAGAAAAATATAAGAAATAAAAGTAAAAAAAAAGATAAATATTGCGATAAAAAGATTAGAAAGAGAGGTGTACAGAAGAAGAGACGATAAGAGGGATAAAATGAGCAATAAGGAAGGAAGGGCAGGAGGATTAAGGAGATAAAAGAGGGAAGGAAGGAGGAAGAGGAAGGAGGAGGAGGAGGAGAGAGAAAAATTCAAATGGAAGGAAAGGGGGAAGCAATATTAATATGAGAGAGAGAGAGAGAGAGAGAGAGAGAGAGAGAGAGAGAGAGAGAGAGAGAGAGAGAGAGAGAGAGAGAGAGAGAGAGAGAGAGAGAGAGAGAGAGAGAGAGAGAGAGAGAGAGAGAGAGAGAGAGAGAGAGAGAGAGAGAGAGAGAGAGAGAGAGAGAGAGAGAATTACATAGAATTATATAGATAACCAGACCACACAGCCCCTAAGGCCCAAACTAGGTGGTCTGTCCTAAACCTGAGTGACAGAGAGAGAGAGAGAGAGAGAGAGAGAGAGAGAGAGAGAGAGAGAGAGAGAGAGAGAGAGAGAGAGAGAGAGAGAGAGAAACACTTTTTTGCAATTTTAAGATGTTCCGACGAAAATATTCCAAGGACTTTTTAACACATTCTGGTTTCGCTTTGTTTGAAATGACGTCAAAATAAAACAAATGATAAATTAATGAGACAATAAAATAGCAAAACAAACAACAGAACGCTTCTCTTTCATGTTTGTTTGTTGTGTATTTCAAGATATTTATTACTCCCCCCCCCACCACCACCCCCCACCCCCGCTGTCCCTCCATGTCTACAATCTTCTTTATTTTCTCGTCCTCTTTCTCCCTCTATCTCATTACAATCACTCATTTTCTCTCTCTCTCTCGGCGTCTCAGGTATTTGCGAGCTACCTAATAGGAGGCTTATAGTGTCAGAACTCCTCCCTCTCTACCTATTTCGTTTCATATAATAATGATAATAATAATGATAATAATAATAATAATAATAATAATAATAATAATAATAATAATAATAATAATAATAATAATAATAATAATGATAATAGTAATAATAATAATAATAATAACAACAACAATAACAATAATAATAATAATAATAATAATAATAATAATAATAATAATAATAATAATAATAATAATAATAATAACAATAATAATAGTTACCTTCTTCCTATGCTCCTATCCTCCTATGCTGTCATTATCACTGCAAAGACTTTTTCTTACTAATGACAGTACTTTCTTTCCCTCTTGTACAGCTCCTGAACTCCGAGGAAGCTGTTTTTTCCTGCATCTACTTCTACCGCTGCTGTGCTGGTGGTGGTGGTGGTGATGTGGTGGTGATGTGGTGAGTGTAGGGTAAAAATTATGTCGGTGGTGGTGGTGATGGTGGTGGTGGTGATGTGAGGGTTGAGAAAATCGGGAAAAATCGATCACTCTCTCTGTACTTATCAATCTATCTATCTATACCTATCTATATATCTTTCTCTATTTCTCTACCTAGCTATCTCTATCAATCTATCTATCAATCTTTCTATCTATCTATCTATCTATCTATCCAATATCCCAATACGACCGCAGTTACCAAACCCACCAAACCAACTAAGAAAATAAAGAAACAAAAAAAAAAGAAGAAAAAGGACGAAGAATCACAACTTCTGTCCCTTCGAGGTAAAAAACTATCGAAAAAATGAGAAATGAAAAACAAACATAGGAAACAAAACGGGACAATACAGGTTAAAGACAAGAAAAAAAAGGGACAGAAAAAATAAAACCTGAGAGAAGGAAGAAAATAAAGTACGAATAGTTGACACATATAAATACAACAAGACTTCACCCACACCAATACAAAAAAAAGGACGAAAAAATTAATAAACCAAACCAAACCAAAGCAAACCCTGACTCCACCTTGCCCTATACCTGTATGTGTGTATCGTGTTGCAGAGTAATTTTATAAGTACATCAAATAATAGTAATAGGGATAAAAGAAGGTATATATATAAGACACAAATATTCATAAGCTCAAGAGATATCTATATAGAAGTAGTTTAGTGTGTAGAGAAGAATAGCTACGTATTACATACCATTCCATAATACTCCTTTCGCCTTAACCGAACTAGACAAAGGGATTATGATACAAAGACTTGGTATAAAAGGAAGAAAGAAAGGAGGGAGTTGAGACGGGAAAGAAAGAAAGAAAGAAAGAAAGAAAGGATGAAGAAGGAAGGAAGGAAGGACAGAAAGAAAGATGGAAGGGAGTGATACAGGAAAGAATGGTGGAAAGCTATAGAAGAAAAAAAAGTGAAAAGGGAAAGAAATTAGGAAGAAAGGCTATAGAAGAAAGAAAATAAAAAGTGAAAATGGAAGGAAAGAAAGAAAGGTTGAAAGCTATAAATGAAAGAAAGAAAAGTGAAAAGGGAAAGAAAGAAAGATGGAAGGCTATAAAAGAAATTAAAGGAAGAAGGGAGTGAAAAAGGAAGGAAAGAAAGAAAGATGGATGGAAGGAAGGACGAAGGGAAGGAAGTATGGAGGGAAGGAAGGAAGGAAGGAGATGTGTATGATGCTATTCAGACTTAATACAAAAGACACAAAGAAAGAAGGGAGCGACAAGGGAAGGAATGAAGGATGGACGGAAGGAGGGAAGGAAGGAGGGACGGAAGGAGGGAAGGAAGGAGGGACGGAGTGAACGAGGGATTATGAAAAACTGAAAAACTTATGAAAATTATGAAGAAAAAAAACTAAGAGGAACTTCTGGATAGATAGTGATAACGTGTTTCAAAAAAATCAGAAAAAGATGTAAATTGTGAATGAAATGAATGATGAAGAATTGAAGCAAAGAGACTAGAGTGAAGGAAGTGTTAAGGGATTGAAAGAAAGGTTATGAAATACTATACTGTAGAAAATACTATACTGTAGAGAACTGAATGAAAAAGATAAAAAGATATGTAGTGTGAATAACATGAATGACGATTAGAGAAATAGGAAATGAATGAATGAGTATGAAAAGACGTGAATCCAGGAAACTATGTAACTGATAGGCATTTATATAGTGAATAATACCAAAAATGATGTGTAGAATTATCGAAAGCAGAGAGTGAAGGGAAGGATGAATAAATGAAAGAAAAACATGATATTAACCACTATAAAAAGAGAAATGATTGAGAAAGAAAGACATGGAGAGTGAATGGATGAAGAACAATATACATAACGAACGTATTTCATGTAATTCACTCTACGCAACACTGAAAAGGGAGAGGAAAATGTGAATATGAATAACAGTGAATAACAATGTACTGCCATATGGAGAGCGAAGCGAGTGAGGGAAAGAATAACATGAATGACTTAGTAACGTGAATAACGGGGACATATTCTTCAACTATGAGTAACGATGGAAAAAAAATGAATGAACATGTGAATGACTATGAATAACCGTGAGAAAATTCATCTTAAAAATCAATATAAGTGACGGAAAAAATTAACAATGTGAATGAAGAAGATGAGTATACTGGACAATGAGAGAGCGAGTGACAAATGATGGAAAAAGTTAATGAAAGTATGAATGGTTGTGAATAACCGTGATGTAGGAAATTCAGCTTAATATATCGATATAAATGAGGAGAAAAGCACAGTGCGAAGATGAATATCGATAATGAAGATGATAAACGATGACATTTGAGTACGAAAGCAGGAGAAATACAAAATAAACAGAGAACAGACGAGAAGGAGGAAAAAATAAGTTTGCATGATACCTCAGATCAACACTGCGTTCAATGGACACGAGAGAGACGAGGGGGTCCAACGTGACAGTGGATCAGCTGTGCATAACAACAATGGGCGTTCCACACAATAGCTGCCTCACAGTATTCCCTCAGCGGCTCTTATTGGTGACCCTTTACTTGAAGCAGCAATCATAGAAGAAAAAACACTCGTGGAAAGCGAAAAGATGCAGCGGCGACACTATCCTTTGTTTGCAACCCCCAGCGCAACGACTCCTCAGGCCCTTTGGCGACGCAGTTTTTGACTCCATCTGTACAACGCTGCGTGCCTAATGGGTCAGTTAACGCAGGGCGGGTCTCCACACTATGAGTAACCATATACTTTCAATTTTACGAGAGATAAAAGTGAAAGACAGCATAATTGAATGGATAAATATCTATGAATAACCATGCAATTTCAATTTAACGATAGACAAACGTGAAAAACAAAACATGTAAGTCGATGGATAACTATATTACCATGTACTTTCAATTTAGGGATAGACACAAGTGAAAGACAGTATCAGTGAATGGATGGATAACACAGTATATATACCTGCCTGCCTGTTTGTCCACACCCACACCTAGCATTATAAACACAGTAGGTTAGCGGTGTGTACCCTTCGCCTGACCCGACCCAGAGACGGAGAAAGGGAAAAAGAGGATTGTATAAGGTTGCATGATGAATGGGAAAGAGGTATATTTGAGTTACTATTTATCTTGTATAGAATTATTGAAAGCAGAGTGAAGGGAAGGATGAATAAATGGAGAAAAAAAAACATTATATTTACCACTATAAAAGGAGAAGTGATTGAAAAAGGATTACTAGTCATTATATATTATTAGACTCGGAGTGAAGGGAAGAAGAGTGTAGTGTATAATATTGTATGATGAAGGGAAAGGATATATATTTAGTCATTTATTAGTTATGTTTATTAAAGGAATTTGTTATTTATTATGTTCGTGTGAAGTGAAGGAATGAAAAGTATATGGAATTAAGTATTATAAGTGGGAAGGAGGAATTCTTAGTTATATATTATTTATTAGTCATTTTATTAGTTTTTATTATTTATTAACAGAGTCTTATACTGAATAAAGGAGAGAAGTGTAGTGAATAATTTAATGTATGATGAGTGGGAATGATGTACAATTAGTTATTCATAATTTATTACTTATATTCATTAGTTTTTATTACTTACTATTAATCTTATAAGGAGGGAAGGGAAGAAGAGTGTCGTGTATAATTTAATGTATAATTGAATGATTGTATATAATTCAATGTATGATTTAATGTTTGTGTAGCAAGGATGTATACTTAGTTACTTGTCATCTAAGGGGGTTGTGTGTATATATTGAATGGGTAGTGTGTTTAACATTGTTTTGTCGAGGTAGGTTTTTTTTACGTTTTTTTTTTTTTTTTTTTTTCTTTTGAATGAGGGGATATAGAGGTGCCTTCTCCCCCTCCCCTCCTGCCCTTTAATTTACCTCCCCCCCTCCTACCCCTTGCTTTACCTCCCCCTTTCCTCCCCTTTGTCTTTCTCCTTTTCTCCCCTTTCTGCTCCCCTTATCCTCTCTCCCACTCTTTAAAACACTATGGAAACTGACCTTCATCTTTTCTTTTGATTTATTTACGCTTGATTAAAAAAAAATATGTACTCTAAGAATATCGGTTTGTAGATCTTAATGAAATATCCAGTTTGCAACAAAAACAACAACAACAACAACAACAACAAGTACCATACGCTGGGTCGTGGTCAGGCGAATAACTATACTATTTTTGTTTGTTAGTTTGTTTGTATACATATATTATCGAACATATATGTACGTAAGGTAAGGAAATAATGATAATATCCACAATGACAAACACACACACACACACACACACACACACACACACACACACACACACACACACAGTCGTCGTCTACCATTGTCTTCCTATCTGTGTGTGTTGTATGGACTCGGCTTTGTCCTCCAATAAAACATCTGTGTTGGTCCCTTGCTTTGTTTGCCTTGCCTTCCATCCTCCATTGAGTCCATCCTTCCTTGTGCCCCGCCTTTGTTTGGTTTTGTTTGTTTTTTCCTCTCATCCCTCTCTCCCTATCTACTTGTTGCTTCTTTACTCTTTACTTTCCTCCTTCATTACTTCAGCCATTTACACATTTTCCTTTCTTTAATTGTCTTCCTTCTTGCCCCCTTCCTTCCCTCCTTTCTTGCTTTATTGCTTCCTGCCTTCTTTTATTGCATCCCTCTCTATCTGTTTATTTGTCTCTTTACGTTTTACTTCCCGATTTCCTTCTGTCCTTCATTCACTCATTCATTTTCCTTTCCTTAATTTTTTTCCTTCTTGCCCCCTTCCTTCCTTCCTTTCTTGCTCTATTGCTTCCTGCCTTCTTTTATTTCATCCCTCTCTATCTGTTTATATGTCTCTTTACGTTTTACTTCCCGCTTTTCTTCCTTCCTTCATTCACTCATTCATTTTCCTTTCCTTTCCTTTCCATTTCTACAGCAACGCGCTACAAATAAGACACTACCGTTGAGGGCACAGCAGTATGAGGAGCGACTCACGTTGGAAAAGAGACGCTTGCGGGGGGGATTGATAAAGGTCCTCAAAAGAACTAACCATGTTCAGTAATGTCCATCACACTATGTTATTTTCGCTCCAGAATAACCCTTGAACTAGTAACAACGGTCAAACAATTCAAGCGAGGCGATGCAGTACAGACATCGGCAGTTTTTTTTTTTTTTCTTCCTCTAACAAAGTCATCCTTCACTGCAACAACCTTCCTGCAAACACGATCAACTCTTCCAAGCATCGCACTGACCGTTACTTTGCTGCGTCAGGAGTGAATATAACAGTCCGCCACGTTCATAGATAGGTCAGTGAAGTGCCCGACGAATTAAGTAAACCACCAAGGAGGCAACTTCATCACAAGCTAACGTACTCTCTGTTGCCTGGTTTTCCGTGTTTCAATGTTTCCCAGAGCAATACGTAGACTAGATCACACTGCCCCTCCCTCAAACTGCTCCCCCCACCCCCCACCCCCTTCAATAGCCACACAGGTGAATTGATACAAGCCAACACACTTTATGTTGCCTGTTCTTCCATGTTTTCAGGTTTCCTTCATCCAAAGCAATACCTGGACGAGATCACGTTGCTCCTTCCCCGCCCCTCTCCCCTCCCCCCCCACACAGGTAAGGTGATAATATAAGGCGTAGACCACCACACATTCCTGGCCTTATTAAGTGAACTCCTCCGCAGGTGGATACAAGTACACAAGCCTCCCTTTTTTATTAGTTCGGATTCTTGCGTGGCCTTATTGAGGTTTATTGGGGCACTTTTGGCTTCCTGGTTGCTATGTGTGAGTAGGTATGGCCTGTAGAAATTTATGTCTTATTTATCTATTTATTTATTTACTTATTTGTTTGCTTGTTATTATTTGTGTATATGTGTGTGTGTATGTGTGTGTGTGTGTGTGTGTGTGTGTCGGTTTATGAAGATTGGGTTTTGTTGTTGACTGGCTGACTGACTGACTGACTGACTGATTGACTGACTGGCTAACTGACTGGCTCACTCACTGGTCGATTGATTGATTGATTATATTGATTGATTCATTCCTTCACTGACCGACTGACTGACTGGCTAGCTGGCTGACTTACTGACTGACTGACTGATTGACTTAATGATTGACTGACTGACTGATTGACTAACTGACTGATTGACTGACTGACTGACTGTCTGATTGACTGACTGATTGACTGAATGACTGACTAAATGATTGACTGACTGACTGATTGACTAACTAATTGACTGACTGGCTAATTGACTGATTTATTGACTGACTGACTGGCTGATAGAGTGACTGACTAACTGACTGACTGACTACCTGACTGAATGACTTTCCACCTGCAGTTCAAAAACCTCAATTACCTCATTACCAATAAATCAAGTGAAATAACATAAAAAAGTAATGATAATGAGCAAGAACAATAGCAAGATGGAGAGAAGAGAGAAACAGAGAGAGAAAAAAATACAAAAAAATAACAATAAAAGAGAAAAATGTAAATAATAAGACAAAAATAAGGGCATCAAAACAACACACACACACACACACACACACACACACACACACACACACACACACACACACACACACACACACACACACACACACACACACACAAACACACATTGATTTAACGCTACTATATCAGCAACGTAGACAAATTTTTTTTTAAGGTATACGCAAGTCACCGATCGAATACGTAATAAACATCAACAGAAAACGTACAACCAGTGACTTACAACGCAAGGCCAAGGAGCAAACAAAGAAAATGATATAATACAACGAACTGAAGATCCATAAACCTCTTCCGTCATTTTAGAAGGGAAGGAAAAGGATATTAAAGGAAGGAAGGGAGGAAAGTGGGAAGGGAAGAAAGTAAGGAGGGAGAAGGTAGGAAGGAAGGAAGACAAAAAAAGAAAAGGAAGATAGGAGGAAGAAAAGAAGGAAGGCACTGGGAAGGCTAAGGATGAAGAAAGGAAAGGCAGAGAGAAGGGAAGAGGAAGATATAAAGGAAGGAGAGGTAGAAAGGAGGGAAGCGAGATAAAAAAAGGAAAAACAAGAACAGGAAGGAGGAAAGGAAGGAAGTTGGAAAGAAAAGGATTATGAAAGGCAAGGCAGACAGAAGGGAAGGTAATGATAGGAAGGAAGGGATAAAGGAGAAAACGAGGAAAAAAAAAAAGGAATGAAGGCAAAAAGAATAAAAAAGAAATATAGGAAATAAGAAATGAAGAAAGCCAAAAAAAGGAAAAAAAGAAATAAAGAAAGAAAATAATGAAGAAAGGAAGAGGGGTTGATGAAGAAAGGAAAACAAAACGAAGGAAAATGAAAGCAGAAATGAAGGAAAAGTTAAAAAAAAATATATATATATATATATAAAAAATACACTTAAAAATCTTGAGAAATCAGACTAAACAGAGGAACAAAAAAAGAACATAATAAAGAGAGAAAGGAATGCGAGACTGAAGGAATGGAGAGAGAGAGAGAGAGAGAGAGAGAGAGAGAGAGAGAGAGAGAGAGAGAGAGAGAGAGAGAGAGAGAGAGAGAGAGAGAGAGAGAGAGAGAGAGAGAGAGAGATCGTAATAAAGAAACAAATATATAAAAAAAAAGAGAAAATAAAAGGTAGACTTAAAAAAATCATATTATGAATTCAGACTAAAGCAACAATGAAGGAAGATAATAAATAAGATAGAGAAAGAGAGAGAAAGGAATGCAAGACTGAAAGAATGAAGGAGGGAGGGAGGGAGGGAGAGGAGGGGAGAATCAAGAGACGGAGTGGAGGTAAAGGGAGGAGAAAAGGAAGGAAGGGAGGGATGCACTTAACTCGCTCTGTCTTTCGAAGTAATGCGAATCAATGTTAAGTTTAATGTCCATGTCGTTCCGTACAGCGACTGAACAGGAATATGACATTACAGTGAGAGAGAGAGAGAGAGAGAGAGAGAGAGAGAGAGAGAGAGAGAGAGAGTAAAAGTGATATAAAGAACAAAGAAAATAACAAAAAGTGAGATAGGTACATGAGAGAGAGAGAGAGAGAGAGAGAGAGAGAGAGAGAGAGAGAGAGAGAGAGAGAGAGAGAGAGAGAGAGAGAGAGAGAGAGAGAGAGAGAGAGTGTTATAAAGTACAAAGGGAACAACAAAAAGTGAGACAGATGGATAAGGAAAATAAAATAAGGATAACCTCATGAAAATAATATAAACGAATAATCATTTTCAAACGTTTATGTGTAGGTATGTGTGTGTGTGTGTGTGTGTGTGTGTGTGTGTGTGTGTGTGTGGCTAGTGACCCTCCTTTCCCCAGTGAGCACTGAGGCCACGCGCAGCTATAGCGTAGACCCCAACTTTACCTCTGACCTATATAGTTACCGCAGCACCCAGATTCAAGGAGCCGTTATTTAAGGCAACATGTATAAAATTTCAGCCTGTCACCATGCACGTATTATTCACGCCTAGTTAGTGCCACATCAAGTGTCAAAGAGCCATTTTTTAAGGTAAGATATGCATGATGCTAGTCTGTCTATTTCCATGTATTAATCCAGAACCTGGTAACGTCGCATCCAGTGTCAAATATATATATATATATATATATATATATATATATATATATATATATATATATATATATATATATATATATATATATATATATATATATATATATATATATATATATATATATATATATATATGCATCCAGTGTCAAATAGCCATTTTTTAATATAATATATATACATAATGTAAGTCTATTTCCATGTATTAATCCGGACCCAGCTAACGCCGCATCCAATTTCAAAGAGCCATTTTTTTAAAGATAATATATACGTAATTCCAGTCTGTCTCCATGTATACTAAGCCACACTCAGTTAATTTCTTCACCTGTATTACGTTTAGGAGAGCCAGATTTTAAAGGAAGACCTGCATACATAACGTCGGTCTCCCTCAGTTCAGTAAACCACCACATATGTAAAACAAGTAAACGGGCATCGTATTGTTCCATGCCCAGTTAACGTCGTCTCCAGTTCCAAAGAGTCATTCACGTACTGGGTGAGCTGCACGTGGACTGTCCGGGCCGGGAGGCGGGACAATGAAAGAGGAAAATAAAGTTAGCAAAATGATGAAAGAACAAAAAAGGAAGGTAAATTAAGGCAACCCGGATGTCACACTGGCCCTGTGTCCCACGGTAATGGGTTCTCTCTCACCACAAACTCAAGGGTCGTTACTCTCAGACACTTCTACCTCTCAGATCAACTGTTTCCAAAGACAAAGAAGGAAAGAAGAGTGTTTGTTTGGGTTCATGGTACGGAAGGGTCAAACTACCAGAGGGAACTAACTACCCCTGGAAATGCCCAAAACTCCAACGACAGCCTTGTCAAATCCATTTACACTTCGCTTGGCCCTTTTGATAACAACGTGGCGCCTGTGATGGAGTGGCCAACCTCTCCTATTCTATGGCTCCGCAGCACGCGGCCAAACTTTCCCTATCCTTGGCACTGGGTAAGATCCTGGCTCCTGTTAAAGGCGGCGTCACATAAGGCAAATTTCTCCCAACATGTTGCTTGTTTTCGTTGGTGATATCACCAAACAACAATGTTGTGCATCACACAGCATTGACCCTGAACTATTGTGTTGACGCCGCGCTCCAACAACAACAAACACCACGCCAGCATCTCTCCAGCCAGTTTACCATAAATCGGAAGGATATTGAGCTAGGTTTTAGAAGATTGTGCTGCTGCATTGCACATAATGAACCATGTGCTACGACTGCAGAAGCGCCAGAAGAGGCAGTGTTCTCCACCTCAACAGTTTGTTTACCTCGCGCCAGGCACAGACTCCGCCCAGCATACCATCACAGTCAGTTGAGTGTTATAAATAACTTTACACAGTGGAAAAATAAATCAAAAACACATATTTGCACATGTACGTCGGTTTTTGGAGTTTTACAGTTGACAATTTGAGTAAATATGTACGATGATTGATTTTCAATTTACATTTACAGCTTATAGCACGAATGTCATTTGACCCCGATTTCTCTTAACCAAGCAACCAAACAACCGTTGTCCATCCTTCCCGATCCGCCAAATCTTGTTGGTGGTTGTTCATTTTGCCCAACCGCGAACAAAAACGAGCAACATGTTGGGAGAAATTTGCCCTGTGTGACGCCGCCTTAAGCCTCATTCACACTGTACCGACTCTGGGCCAAGACAACCCACGACTCTAGGGAACACGAGGTCTTGGGTGTTGATGTGAAAGGGTCGGGCATGTCTTGAAAGAGGTCTTGAGACTGCTGCGCCGACGTCGTGACGGGAGTCTGGAGTCGTGAGGGGTAGCGCAAAAAAGTATTCCATGCTAAACTTTCACGACAAGAGTCGGCAAGAGTCTGGACCAACCGTTACTTCCGGCTGAGGTCTGATGGAGGTCTGGGGCAGTCGTGACGACTGTCGTCAACAGTCTTGGCTTGTCTTGAGACAGTCGTGACGACTGTCGGGGCCATTTTCAATTTTTTACCGTTTCCTGTCGGCACAGTCGTCTGTGCCGACTACTTAACAATGATGAGGGACTGTCGTGACGACAGTCTTCGCCTAATGAAGGACATTCGTGATGACTGTCGGCTCAGAAATATTGGCTAACACTGCCGCCATCAAGAAATTTATATATTTATTTTGCAATCACAAGCACAATAACAACTGGGCATGGTTACGTTTCGCTGGCACAACTTGGGAGCCGCACAGCACGCACGCACTCCTTTTGCCTCGATCTCTCTTGTGTTGAATGACACAACTAGGGTTGCCACCCTGAGGTCACAAAAATATGGAATGCAACATCTCACTCTCCAATACGGAATGGATCCATATCTAAAGGAACGGGTAGCAACCCAAAAATTTCTCGAGCATGCAATGAGTGACAGCCGCACGCAGCACGCTGCTGGTGTAGGCAAGAGGGAGGGGGGAGGGACGTTACGTCGTGTATTTTACACGTTTTTTAGGACGAACCTTTGACAAATTTTACGAGCTGGTTTTGTGATTGACCGAAAAATGCGCTCACTACAATTTTAAAATACTGAATTTTATCTGCTTGATCATTCAGATAACGAAATACCGTACGGAACAAATGCCGTTCCGTATTGGTTCAAAACGGACCGATACATTTAATTCTAGAATACAGAGCGATTCTGTATTTTAAGGAACGGCAAGGCTGCCGCAAAGACAGTCGCCAAGACAGTCGCGAAGACCGTCGGCCAACTCCTTGGCAACTGTCGGCCAGCTAGTCGGCCAACCAGTTGACAGACAATCTGGAAGACTGTCGTCAAGACTGTCGGCCAATCGGTCGCCAGATTCGTGGTTGTCGTAGACACGGCGCCATTTAAAAAAATGACCGCTGAGACTCGTCTTGAGACTAGTTGGCAGCATGTTGCGGACATGCTTCCAACTAGTTGGCCGAATGTCCCAGACAGTCGGCAACCATGGTAGCCGACACCAAGACGCCAAAAAATTCTTGGAGCGTGGGAGCCGACTTGTCAAATGCAGAAGTCGCTGGGTTGTCGTGGCCCAGAGTCGGCAGAGTGTGAACGGGGAAGGCGCCCCGTGTTACCATTACCCGGCACGCACAATGTAGTGACTAGGGTTTCCTGTTTTGGGGATTTTATAGCATCCCGGGATTCCGGGAAAAAGCAAGACATTTCCCGGGATCCCGGGATTTCCCGTAGCAGATAATGTTTGCTAATACTCCTGCTCTATCGTAATTCGTAAATGAACCTCAGTAGTATATACATCATAAGTAGTTACTTGCCCTATGAGAGTGTGAAATAAGTATTTCTAAATGACATGGAGTTTCCTTGTATGTATAAAATATGAGTTTTTGCATACAATACCATATCCATATGGAAGCTTGGCCAGTGGCACAGGCCACCCCAGTGACCCCCACCACTGTAAACTACACAGAAAATTAAACTATGGAGTAACCTGTGCATATATTCAACATGTAAAATAATTTGGACATCATATTCCACAAAAGCTAACCAAAAAACTGAAAATTCTAAAATACCCTGAAATAAAAGAATGATAGATATAACCTGGTATTTTGTCATTGTACGTAATGAAATAAAGCTGAAGAAAACAATGAAAATTCTGCAATGCACGTACAAAATCATAAGTAGAATATTTGGAATTTAGGCCCAACTCTCCAGGCATGGTAAACAAAAAACGTGAAATGGGACTCAAAACACTCAATACTAGAGTATGGAATGGCCTGTAAAAAAAAAAAAAAAAAAATCAGACAGCTGCAAACGCAGTCATACACCCTAAGAAGGGAAGGAAACCTTAGTGTGTGTGTGTGTGTGTGAGTGTGTGTGTGTGTGTGTGTGTGTGTGTGTGTGTGTGTGTGTGTGTGTGTGTGTGACCTCCTCCCTCCCCTACTTCTCCCTAATATACCCCTTCCCTTCCTCCCCTCTTCCCTTCCCCTCACCCCCTCCCCATCTCCCTCTCCCTCCCATTCCCCTCCCTCCTTCCCTTCCGTTTCACTATTCTCCCCCCTCTTCCCTTCTCCTTCCCCTCCTTCTTCTTTCTTCTTTCCCTTTCATTCTTTGTTTCTTTCCCTTCTTGTATATCTCTTCCTCCTTCTCTGTCTCTTCCTCTCCCCTTCCTCTTTCGCTTCCCCTTCCCCTCCTTCTTCCCCTCACTTTCCTCTCCCCTTCTCTCCATTCATACCTCTCTTTCTTTCTCTCTCCTCTTCCTCTCATTTGTACCTTTTCCTTTTCTCTTCCTCTTCCCTTCCCTACCTTTGCCCTTTCTCTCCTCTCTCTTCCCTTCCCTTCTTCCCTCTTTCTATCTTTCCTCTCTCTCCCTCCCTTTCCTTCGCTTTGATCTTTCATCTTTCTCTTCCCATCCTCCTTACACCTCTCTCTCCCTTCTTCTCTCCTCTCTCTCCCCTTCCCTCTTTCTCATCCCGTCCTCCTTACCTCCCTCTCTCTCCCTCCTTCTCTCTTTTCTCTCCCCTCCCCTCTTTCTCTCCTTTCCCAATACTTCCCTTCCTCCTTACCTCTCCTTCTCTCTCTCTCTTCTCCCCCTTTCCCTCCTCCTCTTCCCTTCCCTTAACTTCCCTCCTCCTCTTCCCTACCTCCCTCTTCCTCCCCCCCCCCCCTTTTCACCTGGGACAAGTAGCGCACCTGTCGTAAATCACAGGTAAGAAGGTCCGGCTCACCTGTCCTGAATATTGGCACTCTCAAGGGTCAACTGGGCTGCGGCAGGCGACCTCGTGTGACCTGACCTCATTGTGACCCCGATTTATGACCTACTCTACTTGTATGGCTTTTAGAAGGTTACTGTATATCACTCTTTCCTTCCTTCCTGGCTCCTCCTCCTCCTCCTCCTCCTCCTTCTTATTCCTCCTCTTCTTTTTCTTTTTGTTATTGATCTTCTTGTTCTTTCTTTTCTTCTTCTTATTCTATTTCTTCTTCTTCTTCTTCTTCTTCTTCTTCTTCTTCTTCTTTTTCTTTTCCTTCTTCTTCTTCTTCTTTTTCTTCTTTCTTCTTTTAATAAGTATTTTCTGTATTACTTTCTTTTCAGTTTTCCTCTTATATTCTTTGCTGATTTCTTCCTCCTCCTCCTCCTCCTCCTCCTCCTCCTCCTCCTCTTTCTCCTCCTCCTCTTCGTCTAACTCTTCCTTCTCCTTCTTCATCTACTTATTCTCTTCCTGTTTATTTTCTTGTTTTCTTCTTCATACTCTTTCCCTTCCGTTCTTTGTTTTCTCTCCTTCCTCCTTCTCCTCCTCTTCCTCCTCCTCCTCCTCCTCTTTGGCCTCCATTTCTTCCCTCTCCTCTTTCTCCTCCTCCTCCTCCTCTTCTCCCTTTTCATTCTCCTCCTTTTTGCTTTCCTCTTAATCTCGCTTTTTATTTGCTTCTTTTTCTTCTTCCTTCGTTCATTATCGCTTACTTTCCACTCACTTTTTACTCATCTGTTCAATTCCTATTTTCTGTTCCTTCCGTTTATTCATTATTTTCTTATTTCCTTCTCGTTATTCAGTTTCACATTGACATCTATTTTTTTTCCTTTTCGCTCCCTCCTTTTTCATTTTATTTGAATTTTGCGATTTTTCTCATTTTCTCGTCTCGTCTGGGCTCTTAATACCCTTTTTACACACACTCTCTCTCTCTCTCTCTCTCTCTCTCTCTCTTCTTTGTATCTCTTTATTCCCTTACCTTTAACTACCCTCTATTTCTCCCTTTTAACATTCTCTCTCTCTCTCTCTCTCTCTCTCTCTCTTCTACCTTTAACTACCTCTATTTCTCCCTTTAACATTCTCTCTCTCTCTCACCCCAATATCCCTACTATTACAGAAGGGAGAGTTAAGAGGGGGAATCTAAATACTTACCATTACGAACACTCTCTCTCTCTCTCTCTCTCTCTCTCTCTCTCTCTTACCTGAGTGCCCCTGTCATTCTTGCATATAAAAAAAGGACAAAATAACACGTTTAAGCTAAGTCAAAGTAAACAACATCCGGGTCTTGACTTACACGGGAAGGTTCCTTAAGGTTCATACACGATAATATACGGTAATACTCTCTCTCTCTCTCTCTCTCTCTCTCTCTCTCTCTCTCTCTCTCTCTCTCTCTCTCTCTCTCTCTCTCTCTCTCTCTCTCTCTCTCTCTCTCTCTCTCTCTCTCTCTCTCAATACCACTTACTTAGATTAATTAATTAAGCTTTTCCGTACAAACAATAATATACTTCTCTATCCGTATACGTAGATATAAGTAAAACGCAAATTAACTTATAAACACGTAAAAAAATAAGAAAGGAGAGAAAGAAAGAAGCAAAAATACTTGAGCGAATGGAAATATAAGAAGTAAACGTGTATATAAATTTTGAACAAACAATAGAAGTAGTAGTAATAATAATAATAATAATAATAATAATAATAATAATAATAATAATAATAATAATAATAATAATAAAAAAATAATAATAATAATCAGAAAAAGACTAGATAGATGTAAAGACAGCGAGGATATGTGGTGATACTGATAGGTTAGGGCAGGTATACAGGAGCTCCTTTGTCAAGGCCGACTGTTAACACGTAGATTCCTTATGTCCTTATGTTCTTATGATGATATATTAGGCTTTTATGTGGTGATAGGTTAGGTTAGGTTAGGTATACGTGAGCTATTCAATCTGTTTAGGCCAACTGTTAACACGCAGATTCCTTATGTTCCTATGTTCTTATGTCCCTCCTCCTCCTCCTAGATGCATGGCCAGTGAAGATAGTTGCTTACAGGTTAGGTTAAGAATATGTGTTTAGGCCGACTGGTTACATGTAGACTCCTTATGTTCTTATGTTCTAATGTACTTATGTTCTTGTGTTCTTATGTCCCTCCTCCTCCTCCTAGATGCATGGTCAGTGGAGATAGTTGGTTGCAGGTAAGGTTAAGGATATGTGTTTAGCCGACTGGTTACATGCAGACTCCTTATGTTCTTATGTTCTAATGTACTTATGTTCTTGTGTTCTTATGTCCCTCCTCCTCCTCCTAGATGCATGGCCAGTGAAGATAGTTGGTTGCAGGTTAGGTTAAGAATATGTGTTTAGCCGACTGGTTACATGCAGACTCCTTATGTTCTTATGTTCTAATGTACTTATGTTCTTGTGTTCTTATGTCCCTCCTCCTCCTCCTAGATGCATGGCCAGTGAAGATAGTTGGTTGCAGGTTAGGTTAAGAATATGTGTTTAGCCGACTGGTTACATGCAGACTCCTTATGTTCTTATGTTCTAATGTACTTATGTTCTTGTGTTCTTATGTCCCTCCTCCTCCTCCTAGATGCATGGCCAGTGAAGATAGTTGGTTGCAGGTTAGGTTAAGAATATGTGTTTAGCCGACTGGTTACATGCAGACTTGTAGGGTCGTATTATAAAACATTTCGCCGCCCAAGAACACATATTTGACAAGGCTTTCCTAGGAGTTGTGGGCATATTCAAGGGTAGTTTTATGACCCTGGTGGTAGTTTAACCCTTCTTCCGTACCGTGAACCTCAAGAAACACTCATTAGAACCCGACTGACTCCCTCTTTGGCCTTTAAAAATAGCTGATGTGGGAAGAGAAAGTGTCTTTTAATACCGACCCTTATGTTCTTATGTTCTAATGCACTTATGTTCTTGTGTTCTTATGTCCCTCCTCCTCCTCCTCCTCCTCCTCCTCCTCCTCCTTCTCCTCCTCCTCCTCTTCCTCCTCCCCCTCCTTCCCCCGCCAACTCGTCACACATCACTCGCATTCCGGCCAAAAATCACCCTCGCATTACTCCCGCTTCACTTCTGACGTGTGTCCTCTTTGATGTCCCCGCTCGCCTTAAATCACTTCCCGCTCCCGCTGCCTGCCAAGAGCGAGCGAGAGCGAGAGAGTGAAAGAGAGCGAGAGTGAGAGGTACGAAAAATATGCGCATAGAGAGAGTGAATGAGTGAGTGTGGGTGTGATTACCTACTGATGAAATACGTGAATGAGGGAGAATAAGTGGAAGATGAGGAGTGAGGGAGAAAGAAATGAAAGAAAGAGAAGGAAGAATGAAAGACAGACAGACATGCATAGGTGGAAATAGATATGCCGAGAGAGAGAGAGAGAGAGAGAGAGAGAGAGAGAGAGAGAGAGAGAGAGAGAGAGAAAGAAAGAAAGAAAGAAAGAAAGAAAGAATGAAAGAAAGATAGAAAGAAAAAGAAAGAAAGACATTACAAGTCAATAAGTGTGTCTACCTACCTGCATATTGACAAAGGCTAACACACACCTAGGAACTATCAACAGCAGCTTGTATACCCCCAAAACACATGAGCAGCAGCTTACAAACACCCAAAATACAGAGAAATCAACTTATCAACACTGGTAAAAGTCCTCCAAAGCTATTGCCTCGTTGTTAGTCTACGGTGCCAGTCTGCCACATTTCACCAACCCTACGAAGCGTATAGTACATAATCACATGCCTATAGAGCTAATAATTAACCTCTACGGGTCGTTCAACTCCCTCTATCTCAAGCTCGTATATTCAGACGCTTTCGACTCTCATAACAAATATTTACAAAGGCCACGAAAAGAGACAGGTCGGGTTCTCATGAGTGTTTTTCACGTTCATGGTGCAGAAGACTCGTTAAACTACCACCTACTAGCCATGAAAATACTAACACAACCTCCACCAAAGACTTATCAAATGTGAGTGTGTGAGCCCCAAAATGCTTGAGAATATGAGCCTTTGTGTGTGTCTACCGTCTAGCAGCCACCCTCCAATGAAGTCTTAGTGTGGGCATTCATCGTGGACTAATACAGAGAGAGAGAGAGAGAGAGAGAGAGAGAGAGAGAGAGAGAGAGAGAGAGAGAGAGAGAGAGAGAGCAACCCTAGATGTGTACTGCATTGTGTCAATTCACTGAAGGAGGCAAATAAGCAGTCTTGTGAAGCCGCGGTGAATGAGAGAGAAGTAAAATGGTTTGCAGTCATGAAGGATATAATGAATGGCTCCGGTCTCTCTCTCTCTCTCTCTCTCTCTCTCTCTCTCTCTACTACCATTACGACTACTACTACTACTATTACTACCATTACTACCACTATTTCTACTACTCACTACTACTACTACCACACACACACACACACGCACACACACACACAAGCACAAACACACGTGCCTCGCTAGATGTACAGCGCACACACACACACACACACGAAAAAAAAACTCAAACAAAAAAAAACGAAGCCAAAATTAACACATAACAAGACACAGCGAAGAAAAGAGAAGTAGCGAAGATCAGACCCAAGCAACTTAGCCCCCACCACACACCTTAATTAATCCCGTGACAGACAAGACAGGTGGGCTAAGGGACACACGGACAGGTAGGCAAGGTACACACGCACGCCGCCAGGAACGTATCTCAGGTAAGGTCGCTCAGAAAAATAAACAGTTACACGTTGCCCAGATAGACAGGTGTATTAATGGGACTGGTGTGAATGCACCAGATAGTTGACTGACTGACTAATTGATTGGATGATTGATTGATTGATTGATTGTTTGACTGATTGATTGAGTGAGTGAGTGAATGAGTGAGGGAGGGAGTGAGCGATTGAGTGAGTGACTGACTGACTGAACGATTGACTGGTTGATTGATTGATTGATTGACTGACTTACTGACTGGATGGCTGACTGACCGACTGAATGAATGAATGAATGAATGAATGAATAAATGAATGAGTGAATGAATGAATGAATGAATGATTGATTAACTGATTGAATAAATGACTGACTGATTTCATTTGGTAAACTATGCATAACTAAGCTCTTGGAAATAAAATCAAACTGTCAAATAAAAAGCAAAGCAATAAAGATAAGAGCTACACACAAAAATTGGTTAATGAGTTTGTGTTCCTGGAATATTGTTGGGGTAAGTACATCATAATTACTGACTAGAAAATATACCACCAATATTGGCTATTTCCTAACAGTGTGGGGGCAGTGGTTTGGGCGCTCGGCTCACAGCAAAGAGATTACAGGTTCGATTCCCGGGTGGAGTGGAGACGATTATGCAGTTTCCTTACCCTTGTGCCCTTGACCCCCGAGCAGTGAATGGGCCTCAGTATCAGTCGGGCTTGCGTCCTATCCCCCGGGGGTGATCATAATTATAGTAGGGGAATTTACACATGATAGCAATTATATTATTTTACAAAGGAGACAGCTGAAAGGCAACAAAAAGAGTGCAAAAAAAAGCCCGCTACTTATCGCTCACATAATAGACAAAAGTAAAAAGTGGCCAAAAGAGAGGTCAATTTGGGGTGGAGAGGTGTCTTGATACACTCTTGATTGTAAGATTGTATAAACACCAGATATTAATGAGCTCCTTAACTTGTTTTCAATGTGGTATTTTCAATTTCCAGAGAAGGTGAGGTTGGTAAAGGTAAACGAGTCATAGCATACGAGAGTCACGGCAACCACTATAAATAAATTCGCGTGCGCCATAACGGGCTGGGGTCGTCCAAGCGGCCCTTCAAGAGAACCTACCGGCGCTATAAACACCATCTAGAAAAAGGAAGTAGAAGATAAGGACTAATATTTTCAAGAAGGACTAGTGATATCTCAAAAGGGAAGTAAAATCAGAAAAGAAACTAGAAATACGTCACTCCTCTCCGTTCTACCTCTTAATATTGTATCAAAAAGGAAAAAATAAAGTAATATAAAAGAAGAAAACTGGAAACACGTCAATCGTCTTCATTTTATCTATTCAAACTATCTCAAAAAAAAGAAAACTAGTAATATCAAAGAAGAAAACTGGTAATAAACACGTCAATCGTCTCCATTTCATCTGTTCGTATTACCCCCCAAAAAAAAGAAGAAAAAGTAATATCAGAGATGAAAGCTGGAAAAACGTCAATCGTATCTTCTCTGTCTATCATCTATGCATCTTCGGGGAATAAAGGAGAGGAAAAAAAAGAAAACCAAGTAACATCAGAGAAGGAGGAAACTGGAAACACGTCAACCGTCCCTACTCTATCTATCATCTACGCATCTTCGGGGAATAAAGGAGAGGGTAAAAAAAGAAAACCTAGCAATATCAAAGGAGGAGGAAGCTGGAAACACGTCAATCGTCTCTTTTCTGTATCATCTACGCATCTTCGGGGAATAAGGGAGGGAAAAAATTCAAACCTAGTTCATTTCTGAGATGGAGAAAGCTGGAAACACGTCAATTGTCTCCTCTATCTATCAAGTATGCATCTTCGGGGAATAAAGGAGAGGGAAAAAAAGGAAAACTAGTAACATCAGAGAAAGAGAAAGCTGGAAACACGTCAATCGTCTCTTCTGTGTCTATCATCTACGCATCTTCGGGGAATAAAGAAGAGGAAAAAAATGAAAACCGAGAAACATCAGAGAAGGAGAAAACTGGAAACACGTCAGTCGTCTCTTCTGTGTCTATCATCTACGCATCTCCGGGGAATAAAGGAGAGGAAAAAAAGTAATACCTAGCAACATCAGAGAAGGAGGAAACTGGAAACACGTCAACCGTCCCTACCCTGTCTATTATCTACGCATCTTCGGGGAATAAAGGAGAGGAAAAAAACTAGTAACATCAGAGAAAGAGGAAGCTGGAAACACGTCAACCCTCCCTACCCTGTCTATTATCTACGCATCTTCGGGGAATAAAGGAGAGGAAAAAAACTAGTAACATCAGAGAAGGAGTAATATGGGAACACGCCAATCGTCTCTTCTCTGTCTATCATCTACGCATCTTCGGGGAATAAAGGAGAGGAAAAAAACTAGTAACATCAGAGAAGGAGTAAGATGGGAACACGTCAATCGTCTCTTCTTCGCATCTTCAGGGAATAAAGGAGAGGAAAAAAATTAATACCTAGCAACATCATGAAGGCATCAGAGAAGGAGAAAGCTGGAAACACGTCAATCGTCTCCGTCCTTTCTAATTGTCCATCATCGGGAAATAAAGGCGGGGAACGTTGCCTTAGTTACGTTCACGCTGCCGCCACCGGTACCAAAAATACGACAAACAATTAGGAAGACAAGCAATTGGCAAAGCGTAAGACAGGAAGGGAGAGGAAAAGTATAGTCCTCAGAAGCAACCGCGAATTCTGTGATATGTTTAGAGGGGAAAAAAAATT
>NC_066526.1:517500-617500 GCF_024679095.1 Eriocheir sinensis | reverse complement strand
CATTTACTGTAAAAAAAAGAAACACTAATTGCAATGACACTTTCAGCATTCATTTTAGCCAAGTAAGTGGTGGCAATTATGAACATCACGGCGTCTAGAACATTGCTTCACCCTTTCCGTACGGTGATGAGGTCTTAAACACGTGAGACCACCTAACACTTAACAAAGCGGGAAGATGCTTCGTTTCAGGGCGTATCTACTCCTCCACCTATTGAAAGCTACTTTTACTACACATCCCTTTGTTACAGGCTACACTTTTTCTACATACATACAGAATGCCATATAATCCCTATGAGACCTTTCCCTACAGCCACATGATGAACAAACAAATGTAGATTACCACCATTGACAACACCAGAATTAATCAACAACACGTATTTAGGGTAAACAATCGAACTTTTTATATCTTACCAAAGTAAATCTAACCTCGTCCCTTTCCGTACAGCTACATGATGAACAAACAAGAATTAGGTAAAAAAAAATAACAGGGGAATTTATATAGTTTAGCGTATAGCCTACTCCGCCGCCAGTGACGACAATGCAGGACGAAGCCAGACATAACAATTACTACATTTAACATATCTCACCAAACTCTAACATAATCTAACATGACTGATGGGACTGTATGTAATCTAGCCCAACCTGACCTGACCTGACCTGCCCCCCCCCCCCAAGTGCTAAAATGCGATGTGCTAACTATAACAGGTTGTGTTCATAAACTTTTGACGTCGTTTGGTTAAAGTTAGAAGAAGAAGAAGAAGGTGGAGGAGGAGGAAGAGGAACAAGAACAAAAAGAACAAGGTCAATTACAAGAAGAACAAGAACAAAAAGAAGAAGAAGAAGAAAAAAAAGAAGATGAAGAAGAAGGATGATGATGATGAGGAGGAGGAGGAGATGATGACGATATAAGTTACTGCACTACATTCCGAGACCAAAATACAACCCATGATAGTAATGATGTATTAGCCTAAACAAGACTAATATCCAGGAAATAAACCTAAAAAAATCCACCAGTAAATTAGAAAATCCGTCTGTCAGTAAAGAGGTCTATAAATAAATAAATCTTCCAGCAAATACGTCTGAAATATGCAAAAAAAAATAATAACGTAAATAAGTGTAATGTGAGTAAATTACGTATAAATGTCTGTAATAAACGCGGCCATATAGGTATGCCCACGTGATTCACTCAATATATCCCTGTTCCCCATTACCTTTTACTCTCCCGCAGCCCTCAGCTATTACAGAAGGCGCCACAGAAGGCACAGCGCCGCCAGGACGAAGATCACACAGATATTCACGGATAAAATCAACAAAAGTTACCGAGAGGAACGACACGACCCCCGCCGAGCCTCGAGACACCGATGCCAGCCACGGCAGCCAGTGAGTGACATCGTACACTTTTACTAAAAATTGTTGTACTTTGGCCGCACTATATGATAAAGCCAATATTTCCGGTACGAACACGTCAGTACACTTATAACCGATTGCAGTGCCATATGCTGACATTACAAAGGCCACTTTCTCAGCCCATTATTCACCACAAGGCCATTTAACTCAACCCATTACCCGCCAGTCATTTAACAGCCCACCGAGAAATCCCAAGGCTATTTTGATGCTCTAACTCTCTCTTTGGGAATAAATCTTTACTTTATCTGTGCTTTTATTTCCTTCTTTTTCTGTGTTTTCTTATTTTCTGAAGAGGGATCAAATGGTTTACTGTTCCCATTCCTATTTGTCATAAATTTTTAATTAAGGGGATCATATGTACTTGAACCTGTCAGTTAATATTAGGTTTATGAATTACTTGAATGGATTTGTATTTTGGTTTAAATTATATATTTATACTAAAGTGTTTCACATACATCAGTATGTTACAAAAGTACAAATAGTTTGATGATGAACACAATCACAGGAATGTACCGTGCTAAATTAATCATTCAATCAATCTCTCTCTCTCTCTCTCTCTCACACCTACTACCAGACATAAAAGGAGGACTGGCATAACAATAAATCAAATACACACACACACACACACACACACACACACACACACACACACACACACACACACACCTAACATCACATATACAAACAAAACACAAACACTGGCAACCACAAGTCCAGCACATGATCAGACAATGGTGAATGACAAACTGGCCCAACCCTTCTCACTAACATCTTTCAGCTGTATATTTACGCTTATTATCTAGCCTCTCGGTCTTGGTCTTGCCCTGCAGTAGACGTGGATGAGCTTGCTCCTTCTCCCATCCTCTATGTGTGCGTGAAAGAGCTCATGGCAGAGGTGGTAGTCGTGGGCCGAGAGGAATTCCTTTATTTTTCCACTCAACACGCTGAACATGACGAGATGTGACGGTAGGTTACGAGGAGGTGATTGTCGCATGTTTGTTCCTTCTCCTGTTTTGCTTTCATTTATTATGTTTTCTCTGTGACTTTGTACTTGTTTTCTGTTTCCATCTTCTATGTTTCCTTTTGTTCCTCCTCCTCCTCTTCTATTTTCTCCTATATCTCCCCCTTCTGTTCCTCTTCCTTCCTCTGCTTCACTCTTACTGTTAACTCTTTCTTCTTCCCTCCTACTACTTCCCATATCATCTGCTTCCTTCTCTTCTTCCCTCTCAGTGCCCTTACTTTGAAACGGGAGTGAGGGTTGGTTACCATACTCTCGCTCCATCCAGGTGAGAGGGTCGTTGTCAAACAGGTCGGCTTCGTCCAGGTATTCTTCCTCCCCCTTCAGGTTGGGTTCACAGGTGAGGAAGCGCATCGTTATGTTCAGGTGCAGGTGGCTGGTGGAGGAGAGGGTCAAGTTGTTGATTGTGGGTTATGTGGCTGACTTAACACACCATGCCCCATATAAAGCATAAGCAATGCGGCATGCCATGCAAAACGCATAGGCGACAGAACGCCACACAGAAAGCATATACATTACAGCATGCCACACAGAAAGCATAAACCATACAACTTTCCACACTGCCCTGACAGTTCAGTGGACTTAAGCTCTGTCTGCACACTCATGAGTATGGCACCAGCCAAGTTGTGGGGCTCATTGAATATGCCCAAGTATGCAATGATCCGTTGTGAGTTGGCAGTAATCACTATGAGCAGGCAAGGACTAACTAATGCATATCATATGCATCCAAAAGTCAGTTCAAATTCATGCCCAAATTTCAAACATGTTGAAAATTTTGGTTGACCTCACAAATAAGCAATGCATTATATAAAATGAAATGAGTCTCTACTATCATGCTGCGAAATTTCCTGTGTTGCTGATTAGGATGACGACTATGTTGCAGGTATCAACTCGACTGGCCTCTGTGGCACATTCGTGAATGTGTGAAGGCCCCTTCAGGCTCTATCCTGTCAAGCTCCGGTCTGGCAGGCTGAGGTTCAAACCCTACTAAGCTGAGATTTTTCTGCTGTGGTTACTGTCCCCCCTTGAGGAAGGGGGATGAGGTGTGTGGTGTGTGAAGGTCCCACCAGTACCCAGAGATAAATTATAATAAGCTTGCTCTAATCGGAAAGGTACTTGCTGGCTATCACAAGTCCAGCTCATGATCAGGCCACGGTGAATGGTGGATAAAGCAAGCAACACAACATGCCACACATCAAAACATAAGCAACATAACATGCCACACATCAAAACTAAGAAGAAAACAGGAGGTAATTTTGCTGAGTCACATGTCTACTTCAACATGCTGCACTTATATATAAAAAATAAAAAAAACAGGTAGTCATTTGGGTCACAACACAACATGCCACACATTAAAAGAAAACTTAAAAACATAGAACAATCATCTTTCTAAGGTTAACGTATCTGCACCAACCTGTAGTAAGGCGTGGAGTGGCAGGGCATCAGGAAGAGGACGTCCGGGCGTGGGTGAGCCTCTGCCTCGGCCCTTAGCACCTGCATGACGTCCAGGGGCCCCCGCTGGTGCACCAGGCCCAGGTACAGCAGGGCACAGGCGTTAGGGACCGCCAGGCACAGGAACACAACCCAGCGCCTGAAGGTGAAAAAAATTGATGGATGATCATTTTCCAAGGAAGAATCTTAAACATCAGTGAAAATGTGAAATGTAAATTATCACTCAAAGAAAATGTGGTAATGTAAAGAGACAAAGAAGAATGAGGTGTTGGCCCTGTTCTTACCATAGTCCTGCGGGGCGGCCCTTCCTCTTGACGTGTGCTGACAGGTGGAAGGCAATGTGGTCCCCCGCCATACACATGCACAGCGGCAGCACCGGCAGCAGGAAGCGGAACTCCTTGTGTCCAAGACAGCTGGTGACGGGACATAAAATGAATAATGAAACTACACAGAAGGTCGATAACAGGAGTAATATCGTACATAACAAACCTAAAGACTGAGTTGCTTCCTCTATTGTAAAAAAAAAAAAAAAAGACAGATCAGAGGACATACAAATCAAATGGTGTCATAATAGATTGTTTACTAAATTCAGACAACATATAATTTTTTACATCTCAATTTTCAGAGAAGATTTTTCCCCTTGATATGAATACCAAATGGAATGAGCAAACACCCTCCACGCCCTTTGTAACACCCCCTCCACCCACCTGTATACAAGGAGTGACCAGAGGATGACAGACATGAGGCTCTGGTGTCTGGCCGGCTGGTGGTACAGGGCCAGGCAGAAGGGCAGCAGGTGGGTGGCGAGGATGACGGGCACCCCCTGACTCATGTACCAGTGCCAGGGGAGGGTGCCGTAGTGGGCGGAGAGGCCCGACACCACGTTGAAGCGAATGAACCGCCAGGGTACCACCACAAGCTCTCCGTAGTACCAGCTGTCCAGGACAACGGTGAGCACCACGAGTGTTGTCCTGAAAGACCCAGAGAATGCTTGGTTAGTTGTGGGTCTTAGTGTTGTTAAGTTGTATTTGTCAGGTTTTCTGTCAGATTAGATATGTTGGCAAGTTGTCTTAGTTTCATTAAGTCATGTTTGCCTGTTGTTTCAGGTTTGTCCAATGAAGTTACGATTGACAATTCATATACCATGAAACACCCCAAAGACTTGAATTCAACCTTGATGATGATGATGATTAAAATGAGAAGGAGGATGAAGATGATGATGGTGATGATGATGAAGATTAAGAAGAGGAGAAGGAGCAGAAGGAGGAGGAGGAGGAGGAGGAGGAATACCCTGAAGACAATGGTAACCCCAAAAAATCAAAGTTACAGCTTACGTTATCATGATATAGTGGAGCAGCAGCCGCCACCTGTGATGGGAGTGCCAGAGGTGTTGGATGGCCAGGGGCAGGACAGGCACAGCAGCGGTAGGCCGGACAGCACACGCCAGCCCCACCGGCCACAGATAATTGGCACTGTGGCTCTCTGTAAAGCAAGTGCCAGGAGGTGAGGAGAGGGCAACTGCTAGGCATAAGATGATGTGTTGAGATTTGCACATTAAAAAGTTAGCGTTTGTATAAAGTGATGTGTGAAGGTGAATTTGGACATTTTAAAAGGCCTAAAATGATGTGAGAAGATGGGTTTAGTATTTTAAAAAGTCAGTGTTTGCCTAAAATGGTGTGTAAAGATAAATTTAGTATTTTAAAAGGTCAGTGTTTGCTTAAAACAATGTGTGGAGATGAATTTGGCATTTTTAAAAGGTTAGTGTTTGGATGGAATGACCCTGACCCAAAACTGGGCTACCTGATGATACTGAGGATGATGAATACACAAAGCAGTATCATTCAGGCAACACACAGACTAAGAATGAGCAGATATCCCTCTCTACCAACCTTTCTCCCTTCTCCATGGGTAGCAACTGAACGCCACAGCCAGCAGCACCGTCTCCACACAGGAGGTGAGGGTCCGGGGGGCACAGTAGCCCAGGAACCAGCTGGTAGAGAGACAGACAGCGGTCCACCGCGCTGATGCACTGCCGTACAGAGTCTTAGACAGCCTCCAGATGTGGTAATCGCCAACAGCAAAAGCCAAGGCATGAAGTAGCCTTGGGACATGGATCTGCAGGACACAGAGAATATAGAAACTATGTTGTATGATCAGCTTGAATTTTTGTAACTGTAAAAAGAAGTGCATGAGGAGTAGGAAGAAAAGAGGTCGTGCATAGGCAATTTATTTTCTTAAAAAGTTAAAAAAAATCAAGTGAAGAGAAAAAAATTATGGGATGACTGACAAAACAATCCCCTGAGTACAGAACACATGTATAGACACTCATCAGAAACAGGATGGAGAGAAAGCAAGTGAGGAAAAGCAAGCAGTGAAGTGAAGCAGAAATAAGAACATAAAAATATCAGAACATAGGGAGACTGCAGGAGGCCGAGTGGCCTACACAAGGATAAAAGAATGATGACAAGGATAACAGAACACACAGTCATAGAGTAGGAGTGTAACATCCTGCATCACAGGTGCCATGTTGTTACCAAATGAGCTCCTGATGATATACCTGGAGCACAAAAACACTATTGTACCAGCATCAATTTGAATATCATGAGGAGTGTTTGGTAACAACATGGTGCCTGGGATGAAGCTGGCCAAGCTCTCCTATTCTCTGGCTCTGGGAACACATATATCTGAACACTTCCTCCTGCTAGAGACTCACCAGCAGCAAGGGGGTGTCAGCACCAAGGAGGGCCAGAAATTTGAAGACCCCAGCGAGGACGGCCGGGTACAGGACCCCACGGATGCCCTCCTGCCACTCCCAGGTCTTGTAGCCGTACCTGCAACACAAACAGGTAAGCCTTGCACAGGGGAGTCAAGGGAGAAACAATAATTGAAACTTGCAACACAAACACAAGTATGCTTATAATAGTAATGGGGAATTAAAGAACTAAACTAAGTTCTGTATACCTGTAACACAGCAGGTCCTGAGCCAAGAAAGAAAAACTAATCATTGTAATCTGCAACACAACAGGTAGTATGTTGATACCTGTACAGGGAGCCAAAGAAGCAAAACTAATCAAAGGAACTATTATAAACTTTCATCATAACGATGATATTAATATTACAGAACTATCAATATCTTAGTACAGGTGTTAAATGCTTCCAACCCAGAAGCACAGAGTGCATGTACACACTGTGGAAGTCCCTGGTCCTTCCCCAACCCTGGTCCTCCCGAAGAATATTAGACATTTCTGAGATGGAGTCCCCCAATGGACCTTCATGAGTAAAATGAATGGGGTCCAGCACATGAACTACTGGGAGAGGCTCAAAGAGTGCAGCTGTACTCTCTTCAAAGATGCTGGGAATGCTACATCATCATCTATGTCTGGAAATTTTGAAAAAATGGGTCCCCAACACAGCTATCCAAGAAATAGCCTAATTCATCCGGGGCGAGGGAGGCCGTGTTACATTAGAGCCACTCCTGGATCCACTCAGGGAATGAAATCTCTGATCCAGCACAGCTTCACCTTCAGTGGCTCGACTTTTTAATTGGATCCCAGCCATGCTGAGGAACATGACAGGTGTCTCCTGACACCAAGAAAAATTTGGATGCATGGCTGGCTGAAATACCAGACGGACTCTGTCAGAATCTGCGGGACCCACCCCCCTGGCCAGCTTTGGCTGGGCGATGGTGGTGAGGCCCTACCAGGTGAGAGTAACAGCCGACACCAGGACAGCCAGCCCCAACCCCAACAGACTCACTGACTGGAGAAAGGAAGACAAGGGGCTGCCTGGGTAAGGATTTGTTTTAGTACCGTGTCAGTATTTCATTACCTACCTCATGAAACATCACTAGCTCTTCATATATCTTTTCTACAAACATTCAACAATCATGGAAACGCTTTCAAAATCCAATTCAAGGACTATTTATTGTTGAAAATAGGGGATAATATATTCACGAAAGCGTAGTCTCCTTTGGTGGCGGCCGCGGTGACAGTGCTGTTGCCGCAGCCGCAAAATAACTCACAGAGGGTTTAGAGTGGGGGAGCATATTTAAACTACTCCAACCGAACTTTACAACCTGCTAATGGGGGGAGCTTCGCCCCCCTCGACCCCCCCTCCACATATATGTACAACTTATTTCTGCGAGGAGGTATTTCTCACAATACCATCGCCGCGGCTGCAGCCAGAGGAGGCTGCGCTTTCGTGAATACATTATCCCCTATTTTCAACAATAAAGTCCTTGAATTGGATTTTGAAAACGTTTCCATGATTGTTGAACGTTTGTAGAAAAGATATATGAAGAGCTAGTGATGTTTCATAAGGTAGGTAATGAAATACTGGCACGGTACTAAAACGAATCTTAACCGCTGCCTGTGGAGTCCCACCTCAGCTGCGGCACTCGGTAAGGAATGGCTCTCCCGTCACGCTGGTCGCGGGTTCAATCCCAAGCAGCCGGCGAATCTCCTGGTCTTGATTAATTTCTCGTGCGTTTCGTTACACGCAGAGGTCGTATGTGAGTGTAGAAAAAGAGAAAAATAAGCTCTCGGGGCATGACAAGTGTACTACACCTACATAGGTACTAAGGGCGGTATTACTGCTCACCTGAACGCCATGCTGTGGGCCACCTCCGTCGCCTGCCAGTACTCGTCGGGCACGAACCAGGTCTGCACGAGGGCCACGCAGGCCACCCTCACCCCTAGGAACACCAATAGCGGCCACTGGGCCATGATTAAAGACCGCAGGGGCGTCCCTCACCCGGCCACTGTTTACATTTTCAGATTTAGTGATGGGCACTGATGGCGAGAAGATGAGCTTTTGCAACGGCACACTAGAACACTCCTGACAGCTGATCCAAAGTGGCCCACGTTGCCCATATGGGTCCCACATCAGACCCATGCTTTAAAACATTTTCCCACATATAGCCCACAAAGGGCCCACATAGGCCACAAGGGCCCAACTCCTCCCACTCACAAACCCATATGGGGCCCATATCCCCACATTTTATTTTCTTCTTGTCTAGGGGGAGGCCGGCAGGTACCGCCCCCCTCCCTTGTTGTGCATTCATTCCTACCATTGCATCTTTTTAGTTTGATGGTGCTACCTACACATGTATTACTAGTTGCATAATCACGTCACTCTGTCCTGCCTGAGGGTTGGGATGGCATGTTCCTCCCTTCTCCCTTGTTGTTTACCTGCAACATTAAACTATCAATCAATCAATCATTTTTTGCTGGCTGAGAAGCTAAATAATAGCCTACCTATAATGCCACTGAAAAGCAATATGTGTGTGAATAAGCAGATGAGAGGAGCAGGACGTAGGTATACAAAGCGATACACCTAAACAAAAAAGAAGAGAGAGAGAGAACAAGACATGCACACGTTTATGTATCTCGTTCGATTTCGTTCGTTTACTTGTCTTTTCTTATATATGCCACTGGGCGAAACAAAAATTATTATTATTATTATTATTATTATTATTATTATTATTATTATTATTATTATTATTATTATTATTATTGTTGTTGGTGCTGTTGTTATTATCATCATTATTATTATTTATTTCACAAGGCGCCGTTACAAAGGCTTAACCTGCGGGCTGTCAAGAGGGCAATGTTTTTACACTGTTCAGGAAGAAGAAAAAGCAATAAAAATATGTGATTCTAGCAACACACTAAAAATTATAATGCGTTAGTGTATTACAGTGAGGAAAGTTAAGTGATACAGCACCATTTAAAAGTAAAGTGTGTGAATAAATAGAAGAGAGGACCGAGAGAAGAATACAAAGCGTTACAGGTCAAAAGAAGTCCGTGGTGCTGAGGGCGGCGCGGCTTTACCCGTGACAGCATGCAGCGGTAGCACGGCAGCAGCGACCAGCGTGGCCAACGTATGCTGCGTGCCGTGAACCTGAGGGCCATACAGCGGTGGTGGGCGGCCGGTGGCGGGGGCGTGAGGCGGGGCGAGGACGCGGCTGGGCAGTCTCATGGGTGAGGAATGGTGGGAAAGGAAAAGGACAATTTACAGTTTCACCCAACCAACGATTTTCTTACGTGGTTCATGTTCTTCTGGTGATGGATGTAGTGAATTGCATGATTTTGTACCTCATTTCCGTCGCAAATGTCTACTTTTCGAGTTATGCCTCTTTTCAAGCTATGCCTATCCCCTGCCCTCAACGATCTTGGGGGACTTGTGGGAACATGGGGTTTTTGGGTAGGGGAGCATGAAAAAGGATGATATTGACGAGAGGGTAGACATCCATTCCGAAGGTAATACTTACAACGTGGATTCTTTTTAGGTCCCTGAATGCAGTGCAGTAACAATTCACTTCCGGAAAAATAGAAGGAAGGTCGAGGGGGCCTTCATTAAGGGGGTCATGGGTAAGCCCCCCTGTTAAGTAGGTTAATTCATTTATGGGGCATGTAGTGTGGGTCAACAGAAACACGCAGCACTGGATAGGACAAGGTGGCAGTAGAGGTCCACTACAAAAATCTGGATCAGAAGAAAAAAGAAAATTCACCAAAACTATAAGATTCAACAACGATAATCAAGAATAAGGACCATAAGTGGGAGCCGTTACAAAGGCAATCCCACGGCTACTACTGGACTGGACCGGACTGGATGCTGGCTGGTGGTAACAAGTGGGAGAGGGTGGTGGCGGGTGTACCTCAGCCATTGAAAAGTCAGTCATTTACTGATTTCTGAAAAAAATCTTATCTCCATACTATAAAGGATGATATTTTGTCTAGAAATAAGCAGTCAGTGTCTCAAAATTAGTAAGCTACCCTCCTCAATAATCCCCAAAATCTCTGTTGTAAACATTTTGCAACATGCAGACAAAGTTTTAACATTGTTTTTTTATGTGTTATGTGCTCATGTGTTTGGCGTTTTGTCCGGCAGGTTATTCTTGAGGGCCATGCGTGCTGCCGTCAGACTGAACCTGAATTTCCTGAAGAAGTTCGTCCTGGCCATCGCTGGTGTCTTCTTCTACTGTGAATTCCTCCACTACTATGTTGTTCTGGCCCAGGTGAGTCACAAGCAGTGTAATGCATTGATTCTTTAGTGTTTGTGGACATTTTAGTAGCTTGTCAGTTCTAAACAATTCTTTGAATGGGAAATTCTTCTTCTTTTTTGTTTAATGTCCCTATTCTCCCTTATGGGGTTTGACAGGCTATCAGTCTCCCACTCCAGATGATGGCACACTCTCTCCTCCCTGATGTTCATCCTCCTCATGTCTTTCTTCACATACCATCTCCAGGTCTTCTTCAGTCTTCCAGCTGGTCTCCTTCTACCTCTACCTCCATAGCTCTTCTCATTACTGAAAATCATGTTGCAACTGCAGTTATTCCTCTTCATCTAGTTATTTTGATTAATAAATTCCTTCTTCCTCAACACTATAGCAATCCTCTATTATTGTTTCCTCAATAGCATAAGGATATGCTGATGATGTTATAGTGAAACACATTAAACCATTCAATTGGCTTTACTAAACATAATAGTAATAAAAGTTACAATTCAGATAAAGCAGACAGACAGAACACATCAAAATATGCCACTATAAAGCCATATACAAATCACTAGCCACAAGGGAGGCCTCCTGATCCTCTGCTCTGTTTTCTTGGGCAGTGTGGGTGGCCGGCCTTGGACCCCAGTGCTGCTGACCCCAGTGTGAATGACTCTGGGACGCCACTCCACGCAATGGTCCTGGCCGACACCCATCTCCTGGGGCGCAGGAATGGCCACTGGCTGGACAAACTGCGGAGGTACCTACTTGTTTTATGGTGTCCACTTGTTTCCTCATAGTGCTTGAAAACTCTCCTGACGTCATTCCAAGATTTCTGGTTTAACCCTTAGACAGTGGCAGTATTTGAAGAGTAGCTCCACCCAAAATGAATAGTCTATATATAGTCACTGCCGACCTTAGGACCGTAGCATAAATATGGTTACAACGCATAAGAGATGTTTTAATTATCGTCTATATACAGATACTACCGCAGTCTGGAAGTGTTGTTATAGTTATATTTGTCATACAAAACTGACTGACTGAATTTTGGACTGTCTATATATTAGTTTCACCACCTTCTAAGGGTTAATGGACAGGAATTCTTTATTTATTTTCTGTGGAAGTCTTTTGTAGCACCATATCACTTTCTTTAGATTTAGGTATATAAAGTCCATCCAACCTTCTCTTTCTTGAATGATATCCACCACTCTGGTATAGAAACAGTAAATTTGTAGCAAGATTACTGGTTTAAAGGACACACACACACTGCCTCCCACATTTCCTATAATTCATTCCAAGTATTTATAGTTTTATGGTGAAAACTATACTTTTTGTGTTGTTGAGACATGTTCCCTTTCTCAACTTTTTCCTGTGACCATGCATGTGTTTGTGTGTGTGTGTTTACAGGGAGTGGCAGATGCATCGAGCCTTCCAGACTACCGTGACGCTCCACCAGCCAGACGTCTTCATCTTCCTGGGTGAGCCAAGAAAAGGAGAGGGAGGAAGGGGCAGGGGAAGGGAGGTAAAGGCAAGGGGAAGTTAGGTAGAGACGGGAGGGTAGGTAGAGGCAGTATTTAACATGATTTGCAAGGCACTAGAATATACAGACTGACCTATAGATTATCCTTATTCTAAAGTCCTGTAGGGGAAGGTAAATAAAGGCTTAGAGATACTCAGTCCTTCCTACCTTCTATCTTCCTACTTAAATACAAATGTACTGTTACTATGAACAAGGATACAAATATGATGACTTTCTTTTCTGAGATCCCCAGGGTCATATTTTAAAACATTTCTTCTCCCCAGCACACATATTTGGCTTTCATATGAGTTTTGGACATTTCTAGGGGCAGTTTTATGACCCTAGTGGTAATTCAACCCTTCTTCTGTACCATGAACCTAAAATAACACTCGTAAGAACCCGACTGATCTCCTTTAGCTGATGTGAGAGACGAAAGCGTCTAACAGTACTGACCTAGGAATTCTCAATCTGCCCTTCAATGAATGTATCAAGACGCCTCTCCACCCGAAATTGATCTCTCTTTTGGCCACTCTGTACTTTTATCTTTTGTAGGAGCAGCGACTAGTGGGCTTTTTTTTTCTACACTTTTTGTTGCCCTTAAGCTGCTTCCTTTGTTGAAAAAAAAAAAAAAGAGAGAGAGAGAGACCTTGATTCTCCCTTCCCTCCCGCAGGTGACCTGTTTGACGAGGGCAAGTGGTGCCAGCCGGAGGAGTATGTAGAGTACGTGGCTCGCTTCCACCAGCTCTTCGCTGTGCCCGAGGATGCCGATGTGCTGGTGGCGGTGGGCAACCACGACATTGGCTTCCACTACAGGTACTCTTTTCACCCGTCTGCTGCGATTGGCCTAGATTTCGCCTTCACTGGTAGCCTGGTAACATATAGTCTTTCTCTGCCTCCGTGGTGGATAGTGTAGTGTTTCCCATGTGGTGTTAGTATGCTGGATATCCCCTCCCAAGATGCATAAGTTTACATTTTTCTTCATTGAATTGTAGCAGCCACTTTCTGTTCCATTCCTGTAGCTTGGTAATGTCTTCTTGTAGGAAATCTGCAGTCAAGGGGTTAAAAGCTTCTTCTTCCTTGCCTTGTTATTTTAGTATTTTTATATATATGCTTTTTCGTTTTTTCTCTTTTTGATGTTGTTGTTTAGCCTATAGTGCCCCCACACTAACCACTCAATCACTCCCTATTTTTATGTTAATTTTCTTATCTCTGTAGACTTATTAAATATGATGGAAATGGCTGACAGTTGTTTGTACACCATTTGAATATCTTTAAACTTCCTCCACAGTGTCAACCCGTACCTGGTCAGCAGATTTCAGCGGAGCTTCGACGTGGGTCCTGTGAAGCTCGTCCAGATCGCTGGCGTCACTTTCGTCATCATCAACAGCATGGCCATGGAAGGGGACGACTGCTTCCTCTGTAGACCTGCAAAGAACAAGATTAAGGTTATATCAAGTGAGTGAGATACCTAAGTCGATATATGTGTGTGTGTGTGTGTGTGTAGTGTATGTAGTAGTAGCATTAACCCGTCCACTGTGATTGGCATGGATTTGGCCTTCACTGGTAGCCTGGTAACATATAGTCCCAGGTCTTTTTCTGCCTCTGTGGTGGATAGTGGAGTGTTTCCCATGTGGTATTGGTATGCTGGATATCCCCTCCCAAGGTTCATGACTTTACATTTTTCTTCATTGAATGGTAGCAGCCACTTTTTGTTCCATTCCTGTAGCTTGGTGAGGTCTTCTTGTAGGAAATCCACAGTCAAGGGGTTAACAATGTCATAACATTTCTTTGGCTGTAACAACAAACAATGGGATAACAATGATTCTTAAGATAATGATAACAATGAAGGATTCTCAAATGATAACCATTGTTTGCAGGACAGCTGAGGTGTGCCCGGGGGGACAAGGAGACCTGCAAGTACTGGCATAGTCCCATCCTGCAGCAATACAGTCAACCAGTGGTGCTGCAGGTGAGGGCCAGGTGTTGTTATGGTTCCCCCTGACAGACATTCAGACTGTTACAAGGTTCTCATACTGTTCCATTACTCATCCCTCTGCCTCCTCTCATGTCTGTGGTGTGCTCTGTATAATATGTTACAGAAAAGCTCCAGAAACTACTAAATTCACAGCACTACACAATTTATCCTGGTAGCAGTGAGGATCATGTTTGTTAATTAATGGTCCCTCTTAGCTAGAAAAATTAGAAAAATCATCACTCGCACAAACCATTTCATAATATATATCAAAGCATTTGTGATCAGTTTATGCTTCATCTATTTTTGGGGGGTTTATATCATGGCACAAATTTGGCCCGTCGCTGCTACATGTTAAAGCCACAAATTTGGCCCATCGCTGCTACCTGGTTAAGTATGCATATTGAATCACCCGAGTCACAACAAGTAACGCCGAGGTCTGTCCCACAGCACTACCCTCTCCACCGGGACTCAGATGCTGTGTGTGACGAGCCGGACGAGGCGCCGCCAGACCTTAAGCACGTCAGGTTCAGGGAGCGCTGGGAATGCCTCTCCAGGGATGCCACGGAAATGGTGAGCCTGCTGCACTAGAGACTCCTTCCTGTATACCTTTATTAATACCTACAACTCAGCACTCTTGGGGGAGGGCATAGAAGCCAGTTAAGCTTGAGGTCGCTGTATTTTGTCACGGTTTTCAAGATGTTTTTACAGTTGAGCTCAAGCCACCGTTGCCCTCTGCTTCTTCTTTGTCTATTCTTCATTTTTCTGATTGAATTTGAGCCACCATTGCTGTCTTCTTCTTCTTCTTCTTTTTCTCTTTCATTTTTCCAATTGAACCTGAGCAACGATTGCCCTCTTCTTCTTCTTCATTTTCCCATTGAACCTGAGCCACCATTGCCCCTTTCTTCTTTTTCTTCATCTTCTCCTCCTTCTTTACTTCATTTTTGTGATTAAACCCTAGCCACCATGGCCTCTTCTTCTTTTCTTCTTGTCTAACATCTTTACTTGAAGAACACCTCTCACTAGTCACACTCAGGTCACCATTCTCCTCGCCAGCTGCTGGAGGAGCTGTCGCCGCGCCTGGTGCTCAGCGGACACACCCACCACGGCTGCCATGTGACGCACCCGCTGCCCCGCGGCTCCCCGGCCCACGAGTACACTGTCCCGTCCTTCTCCTGGAGGAACAAGAGGAGCCCCACCTTCTCCATGGTAAGGCTGGGGGGGTGGGGGTGTTAGGGGAAGGGGGAGCTGCTTCTTAGTCTGGGGCATCAGGGCTGGGCTGTTTGCTAGGTTTTACACACCCATCCAGTTGGTGCTCACTCATATCAGGAAAGAAATTACTCTACAAAAACTGAGTCTGGTGTTGCCCAAATAAAGGTTGATTATCGTTCTTTGTTTTGACAGTTGTTCATTTTTATAATTCATTTCGGCTCAAATTAATTTTTTTCCCTGATGTGAATAATTGGTACTTATTGATATGGTTACTAACTGAAATGATGAATACAATTTGGGTAAGCATAACCTTATAATTAGCCTCTTATCTAATTCTGGGGCATCAGGGCTCAGCTAAATCAAGGAATCATCCTGAAAAGATTACTCTGAACCACCAACGAGGTGGGACTGACCACCCGTCCTGTGATGGCCTCCAGGGCTGGCCTGGCTGCTAGCCGTGGGCAGGGGCACCAAACCCCTAAATGGATGGAATGTCCCGGCCACCCATGAGAGAGCTACAAAAGAAATTCATGTCCCAGTATTTTTATGCTGTGTACATCAAAATGATATTTCAATAGTTTATTAGTTTGGTACTGGATAGAAACCACAACCCCATACGAACAAAGGCAAAGAATGTCAAGACACAGAAGCAGTGACAGTGGGGCAGCAAGGCGCCGCACGGGCACTTAACTGTCTCAACAAACAGTGGCTGTGCGAGTGTACCAAGTCACTGACGAATGACCTGGCACTGCTGGTCCATTTGCAGCTGGCAGTGACTGTCGGCCTTCTTCATTCTCACTTGCTTAGTGTCTCCCTCAGGCACTCAAAATAGAGATGAGAGTTGTTTATTACCCCCAGTAGTCTCATAAAGCCTGGGGAAGGCTTGTTGTTGTACTGGCTTCTTTAGCTGTGACATTATTAGCTGGCTTGAGGAATGATTCTACTCCAGTGATTCCCTCGGCTTAGAGACTCAGAAATGTCAGTTACAGTTTTATCTGTTCTTGCCCAGCCCTGGCATGAATAGTTATCACGATGGAGGGAGTGTCAGATGAGTATTGGACCGTTGTCTTTCCAGCTAACGATCAGCTCCAACAACTACGCCATCTACAAGTGCCACATGCCCCAGGAGGTCACGGTGCTAGTGGTCTATGGCATCACCACACTGCTCATCATAATGTGGATCGTTCGCTTGAAGCTGAGGTCCACAGGCGTCCTCTACACCAAGGTCTCCAAGCATCTCGACTAAGGCGTCGCTGCAGTGAGGTTTTTGTACTTTTGTAATTTCAATGGATTTTGTGCTCCATTCATACGTACACTGGAAGGAGAATACAGGACAAAGTGAACTTACTGCTTGTGTTCTGTAGGTTCACTTTATCTTTGTGCTGCTGAAGAATGTTGTGGAAGGACCAAAGAAGATCAATTTAAATGTTTTTAGAATTGGCAGCAATTGTGTCATGGTGCTGTTGTTGCCATCTTACTGTTTTTGTTGAAAGCAAAACAGAAACCTTTGTTGGTAAATATTTAAGATCCGTGGACGTGGTGAGGGATTGAGGAGATAGAAAAAGAATTATTACCTTTTGGAGGAGAAGGGAGGTGGAGTGGGCACTGCCTCTCTGCCTTACCCTGTCCCACTTCTTGTGACCTTGTTGCTGGCTCCCTCTTGTCCATGGTAACAGTAGGTGCCAGCAGAGCTATAAATAGGAGAGTTTGACCAAGCTGAGTGAGTGAAACGACAGGCCCCCAGCCGTATGCTCCCCATTAGTTAATTAGTGGAGATGGTGCTGGTAAAGGATGTGTGTTTGGAGGTCATTCCGTACCATACTTATAAAGTAGTTTTGCCCCATGAATGCAAACTGTCTGGTAGGAATATTCTGTGTAGGCCGAGGAGCTGTATTGGAATCCATCCCGCTCTTATGTCATTAAGTTCTGGAGTGAAGAATCATCATTACCTGTTTAACATCAGATTTTCCCATAATTTCTAAAGAGGTTAGACCATTGACGATACAATTCCACCATTTGGCAATACTCTATATCAGGGCTACTCAACCATTATGAGCAAAGGTCCAGTTACAACACTCATAAGGTCCGGATTCGGACCGCGGGCCGCCAGTTGAGTAGCCCTGCTCTATATGTTTAGGTAAGTCTGCTAAAAATAGGTGTTGTCGGAAGCTGGAAAAAAATGGTGATCCAATTGAGCCTGGGTCCACTGCTTCTCAGATTAAAGGGCTTTTACTGTAGTATTTCATGTGTGAAAGCCTGCTATCAATTCCCTATGTGGCAGCAGAGTGTAGTGACTCAAGGTAATGCTGTACTAGTCATGTGTTCTAGTCAGGATCAGATACAGAAAACTGACTCACCACTCTGGCCCAATGCCTCTTGTCCTACTTCCAGACCTGAAGGTCCCCTCTTTACTGTAAGCACCGGATGTCGTTATTTGTATGTAGCCAAACGTAGCAACAAGTCCCATAAGTAACCCTTGCTCATTGGCCACTTTTTACTTTAGTCTGAGTCAGACTAAGAAAAACACTGTCCAAGGAGAGGTTTTGTCAGTCTTCCCTTTGTTCATCCTACATAGTTGTTCATCAGTGTTAGGAGCAATACATGGTTCACTTAGGAGCAATACATGGCTCACTGAATACCATCACATACTTCTGTATGTTTTTGGTTTGCCAGCTTTTTTACAATCAATTTGACCACCATGTGGTAAGCTTGTTTGATAGGGTTTTGTAAATTCATGCTAAGCTTACTCATCACATTGATGTTAATCCCTTATGGCACTGTGCCTCTCCTGAACCACTTGTTTTGTAATAAGTGATAAGAAGTGGCACTCCCTTGCTCTCACACACGCACCTTTAAATCCCTGACATGGTTCTTTATTCACATGTACCACATCACAACCCCTGACCCCATCAAGGGTGAATGTCTGCATGTAATAATATCATCATGCCAAGGGTGGCCACTGAGAGCATGTAGGAGCTGACAAATACAACACTTGCTTGGAATGAATTATTTATTTGTTTCTCTTCACCCCTCCCTCCCTAAAGGCCCCACACAGTGACCCAGCGCAGGGAAACAATCACCAACACAGCAAAGCCATGGCATAACTGAAATTTTGCTTGAAGATTTTCAAACTTTTAAAACTATTTTTTAGATAAAGAATATGTAATAAATTAACATAACGCTATAAAGGTACATAACAGCAAACAGCTAAAAGATGTGTCAGTGTACGGCTGACACACCAAACAAATTTCAGAATCATTTTATCAAAGACAGAAGTAAAGACTGCAGTGCAGCCAAGGTAATGGCAGGCATTGAAGACCATACATTCAAATCATACTTAAATTAGCAATTACAGCTGCAAAAAAAAATTAAATACTGGAGACTACTTGAGCCACCTTCTCTATAACCAAGAAAATCACAAACATTTTTACTACCTTAAAAAATTTAGCAAAGTTTCACCAACAGCTTGGGTTTGCTTTACCCCCACGCTGCCAAAGCAGTGGTAGAGAATAACTGTCAATAATTCCCACAAAATATAATAATCTTATAAATATTGATAAACTTTGGAGAATCTCAACTCTATTAGTTTTAGAAATCATGTAAATTCCCAACTTCAAAAATACATGAATATAAGCCATTAAATGACTTATAAAACAAATACTTCTGTCCCACACCACCACCACCTTCCTGCAAACCTTCTAAAAACACAAACATATCAACAACAGCTAAATCACACAAGCCAGTCACTAGTCTTGTATTGGAAAACTTCAAAAAGTCTTTGAACAGAGCATAGTTAAAGCAATGCCTCATGGACACCCTCAGCAGCTAAATATTGGCTTTTCACATGTCATTAATGTAAAACAGTTATATTCTCTGCATTTCTTAAGGACCATGAGAGGGCACGTTATGATCTACTTTTCAGTATTAAATTAAACAATTCTGATCCTTGCCTGACTTGTGTATTTTAAATTATCACCTTCATGAGTCGGTGTGCCCTGGGCCTTAGCAATTTGAACATTGGCTGGCAGGGACAAGAAGGGTTGGTTGGCAGCTGTAGGAGTGCAGAGGCATCAGTCTGGACCACACACACTACACTAATTTAAAGTGAAAATGTCAATTGGTGTTTGGAATAAAGAACAGCTAAGAGTCTGTTTCATGGGATGTGTAAAGTTCTTGTTTTAAATGCATATTTAGAGCACAAATTCCAGTGTGTTGGGATGCAAACACCATCACATACATTCTTGACACACTATGAAGCCAGTAGTGTGTTTACAGTTCTGTCATTTGGTATAATCACTGTGCCCACTAGACCTGCCAATGACTGATCTGTTGCACATGAAGACTCACACAGGCAAACATAACCCAATCAGTCTGCATGGAAAAAAACAAAATTACCAATAATGAACACAAGAAACAAACTCTGGGGTATCACTGCAACATTGTGGTAACAGATTTTTGTTTTAATTGAGATGAATAAAATGGACCCCCCCTTTTTTCCAATATTTCATAATACAACCCAACATTCACATAACAAACCTATATGTATTAACTGCTTAACCTTTTCACGGAGTTTTAATATTAAAGTGACTGGCAGTAATATACATCTTCAATGACAGGCTAAACATATTCAGCATTTGTTCCATGACCTTTTGGCTACACACCTGACCTGTAGGGGCAGGTGTGTCAGTTGTGCATCCTTGGAGATCAGCAGAGCATTAACAGTAACTCAGTATACAAGTATGAACTAAAGTGGTCCCTGTATTTACGTCAACCCATTCCTGGTGGCGGCCTAACACGCTGGTTTGCCTCCTGTGCACCTAAAGGAGTAGTGGTCATGTCTGGTCAGGGAATGGCAGTTCAGGTGCTGAAGAGCAACAACTAACCTGCTGGTTCAAGTGAAAGAAAATGTCTTGCTGGACGTCAATGTTTTCTTCTTTTCTGAGGAATGAGCAAGTGCCCCTTATGTGTTGCCATAATCCTAACAAGCTTTCAGTGATATTCTAGAAGAATGCTGAATTCAAGACAAGCAAAGCCTACACACTGTTAATGAAACATAATTAATTATTGCATCCTAGAGTCCTTGCTTCTCACCAGTGTTAAAGCATTAGAGTGGTGCAGCTGACACATCAAGTGACCCAAGTGACCTGCCATTAGTATAGTAGTTCGCTGCAATACCTCACATCAATGTGTGGACCAATTCAAATTATTTTCTGAATATGTACTTTCTGAATCTACATCACAGAGATTGTGAATGTATTCTAGCACAAGTGAAAACACTGAATCTCTATGTACCTATACTTCACTGTACATGTATGTGTTACCAGTCTACAGTACACTGCACCTCTTCAAGGACCACACACTTGTCCACCACACCGGGCCGGTGACACACCACAACGACAGCACTGCTAGGTGGCTCATTCCACTCCTAGTGTAAATGTATTCAGTGAACATTTTTTATGGGCATTGAAACTTTGGAACAAGGATGGACTCTTCTTCTAATACTCACACACATGTCAGTCGCAAGATAAATCTTACTGCTCTGCGATCTTAGTGGCACCAAGAGCTATCATCTGAACTCAGTTTCTTCAGTCACATGTGAATCAATATCTGTCAGAACTCTTATCTTAATAATCTGAAATTCAATTGTGAAAAAGCACTGTTGTTGGTGTCTTCCACACTGCTGTCTGCAACGCGTGTTTGTGTGCCATCAAGGATCACTGGCAGTCAAGGCAACAAGGCAGAGTGTATAGCACAAGTGTGTCACTTTGTCACTGAGAGGGCACAGCACAGCCTCTGACATAAAACCACAAGGAAAATTTACCATATTTTAAAAATATATTACACAAATAATTCTGAAGTGGATACACACAAATGTGCCTCCATGAATTACAAGCATATAGTGTGGTCTGCATACAGAACAACGAGCCCACTGTATGTACACGCAGGGAAAATAAAATCAGTGTCACTGGCTGGAGTCGCACGTCACTCTGAAGCACTCTATCAGGCCGTGGCCAGGGTGAGGCTCTGTGTGGCCAGGCGCGGCGCATTCACCAGCTGCCGGCCCTGCAGGAGAGTGGCGAAGGCTGCAGCCACCATCATGGCCGCCCAGAACAGGAGGGAGAGGAGGATGAAGGAGTTGTACTCTGACGGCAGGAGGACGCAGGCAAACACCATCAGGAGGGAGAAGAACACTGCCCCGGGGAACAGAAGGATCCTGTTCCCTTGCTGGTTCTTGAGGGGGCAGGGCCGGGTCACCCCCTCACCGGGCTCCACCTGGTACTTGCCCAGGAACAGGTCCATGCCGTCCTGCCGCTCCCCGTCGGCAAAGTTGTTTTTGATGTACCTGATGCCGCTGTTCCAACCGTCCTTCAGCAGCCCCAGCCGCGTCCGCTTCCCGGTGCGCGTGAAGTCTGTCTTCAGCGCCCCGGTGCCGGAGTACTCAGTGCTGATCACGTCCGCGTTATCGGCCCACACGTTCCTGAAGGCCAGTTCAAAAGAGAGCTGATCCTCGATCCTCTGGCGCTCAGAGAGAATCCCCATGCGTGTCAGGACGGACTGGAGGTGCTTGCGTGCCAGCATGGACTGCACCACGTTGGTTCGGTCCAGACAGTCTATGCAGTTGGTGCGGAAGACCCCCTCCTGCTCCAGCAGCACCACGCCCTCCCGCAGCAGGAAGTAGCCCATGGTCTCGCGGTCTTGCTCGAGGCGGTCCATGAGGATGCTCAGCCTGTCCCACCTCATCTTGCGGCACTCGTGGTGGAAGTCAAAGTGCTCGTATCGCACGTTGTCCTTTATCATCTGCCGGCCGCTGGTCTCGATCAGGTTTCGGAAGGCGTCGTGAAGCTTCCCCTCCGGCCCCTTCCCATTGACGAGGTTGACGGCCACCTGTCGCCCGTAGTTGAGCACCTGAGACTCAAAGTGCCGTGTGAAGGCCTCCTCGTGGCGTGCATTCCTGATCCGCGGGTCTGGCTTGTACCTCAGGTTGGGCTCCTGCGACCAGTGGAGAGGGATGGAGCCTCGGGTCTGGACAAATGACGTGCGGAAGTCCCGGAACTCCACCACCTGTTCCGTCTCCACAAAGTTGGCGACGGCTCCCTCCTGGTCAATGCCCCTCATCCACATCCTAGTGCCGGCACGGTAGACACTCCGCCGCGATATAACGGACCAGGTGAACCATTCCCCGTTGATGCTGCACTGCTTGATGGAGATGAAGCCATGCATGATGGGCAGGCAGAAGGCACTCATCTCAGGCTGCACACTCAGGTCCCGCAGGAGGTGCTGGTTCCACACAAACCTGGGGTCGGCACGTTCATGCAGCGCCATCTGGAGAAAGTCCTCGGCCGTGTAGTACAGCCTCTGGAGGGTGTGCGTCAGGTCATATGTGTAGGAGAAGTAGAAATATGGCGTGGACAGGACCTGCTGCACCATGGCAATGTACTTCTCATTGTACTGGCGCTGCTCTGGGGTGAGGTGCGTCGTGGTGCGCGCATACGGCACCGCGTCCGTCCCCACCACCCGCCATATCGTCTGTTTGTTGAGCACACCAACCTTGGTCCGGCGGGTTACCAGGACGAGGTACGGCCCTGCTATGAGGTGCAGGATGCCAACCAGGCCATACACTGTTCTCCGGGCGGCCCCAAATGGCACCTGGCCCACGTTCTCCTCCAGCGTGATGTCATGGTTGAGACGGTCAATCACCAGCACCTGTCGGGAGTTGACCGGCTCCAGGTAGAATCGGTCATCCGTCTGGTGGAAGACGAGCTCCTCCGCAACGTCCGGTGACACCTTCGCCATTTCTTCTTCCTGGTGAATAATAATATGACTTTTCTTAGGACTTTAGGGATTCTCAATCTTCACTTAAGTATGAGCAGTTTTTGAGCATTCCCAGGGGTAGTTTTATGACCCTGGTGGTAGTCTGACCCTTCTTCTGCACCATGAACCTAAAAGAACTCATGAGAACCCAACTGATCTACTTTTTGGCCTTTGAAAATAGTTGGTGAGGTGGAAGCTTCTGACTATACTGACATTAAATTTTGACACAGTTCCCACACAGGCCCTTGAAAACAGGCCTAAAGTTTGACAATCCCCTTCTAAGCCTTGACAGCAGGCCTAAATTTTGACAATCCCAGCACAGGCCCTAGAAAACAGGCTTATATCTTGACATACTCCTTAGCAGACCGAACTTTACACCACACAATATACATAAACTACACGATAGGCCTATATTTGAACCTAATCCCCTTGACGGCGTTAAGACCAGGCCTACCCTCCCCCTTATCGTAGGCTGTGCAGGCAGGGAAGAAAAAGAAGAAGGCCCTCAGGTACAAGCCATGGCCCTCGTGCAGGCATAGGCAGGCCCTGGGCGCGGCCGTGGGTCTGTGTGGGGGGTGGCTGAGGCAACATTACCTGGTCATGTAACGCCTAATGGCCACCTCAGCTGTTCAGGATCAACACCTCCCGTCACCCTGGGTCCTGGTCTTGCCTCCTGTCCACACCTGTCATTTCGGCTCGTCACTGTTGTAGATTGACAGTATTACAGACTTTCCTTAGACTTACTATATCTAAAAAGGAGAATTAAGACAAGTAAAACAACTAGCATGTCTTTCGGTGAACGTGACTCCCAAGGCCAAGGGTCCAACGAGACGCTTGTTACCTGTGACATCAAGATCAAGATCAAACCAAAACACGTGTGCAGGCGGTGCGGCAGCTCCTTCACCTTCAGCCTCGCTTTTTCAGGTAATGAGTCAGCCTTTGAAGTTCATACACTTAATTTACGAGCCATGTGCTCAGAAACACACTGAAGTTGATGGGCAAGTGGCAAAGTTGGAGTCAAGCCTCCTTAGGGGCAGAGAGCAGAGGGTAAGAGAGCAGCAGCAGCCCCACACTGGCGGTCAGGGTTTGCTTTGGTTAGGATGGTATTCAGCCATGCGTGTCTGCATATATGGTTCATGGGCATGTATATTCTCCCTTTAATCATAATATGAAGGTCTGTATGGTATTTTGCAGTGGCCGAGCTAAGTTGCAGACTTACCATCTCGTCTTTGCTGTCCCAGTGTGTTTTATGTGTTTGTATACGCCTCGGCTAGCTTGTGACAAAATATTATGAAGAAATAAGCAAAAATGACAGTTATGGCTGAATTCCCCATCCTCTTCCACTTGTCACTTATGTCACTATAAAACATTTGCCTGTGCCATGACAGGCTGGGGCCGACTAACATTCAGTTCCCTCAAGAAAGTGTACCGGCACTGCAGGCTGACAAGTAAAGAAGAAAAAAAAGAAGCTATATTCATAGTTTCATACACAGGTGCATACGTCGTCATGTTTCAGCGTAGAAAATAGCCTAAAAGAATATTTGTATGATATCTTTAGGCAAGCTAGCATCTGCGATGGCCTTGGAGGCAGCAGAGCTGACACACATCAGTGACCCCGGAGAAGCCAGAGATAATTTTCGCATTTTGGCTCGATTTCCAAGAAAAGGACACCATCAGACTCATGAAGTCCTTCACAATATAGAAAAAACTGCAATTCAGTAAAGAATACAAACTGGGGAGGCATTTAGGTTTAAAGGGTGAACTCTATAAATTTGCGGACTTTTAACTCATTTTTAGAAAGCGGGACTAATTTCAGTTTTTCTGAAATTCCGTCGCCGCTATTTGACCGATTTTAATAAACAATACATCATTGGAAAGAAGAGAGGAAGCGCAAGCTTTGCATCATGAGTTTTCTATTCTATTAATGGCAAATTGTCGGAAAAAAATTAATATCGTTAGATGGCGCCACTATAAACACTCGCCTGCACCAGAACGGGCTGGGCCGACCATCAGGCCCCGCCGGGAAGATGCCTACTGGCGCAATAGGCAGCAATGTAAAAAAAAAAAAAAAAGATACACCAACAAAATTTTTTAAAATTCTCATCATTTAACAAAAGCAAAATTGAAAATTTTTCAACGATACAGCTATTGGATTCTGCTTTAAGTTTCTGTGGTATTTTTTTCTGCAGCGTAGGTCATTAGATGAGAGAGGAATTTTGAATTGAAGTTTGTTAAAAAGTACATTTTATTTTTTCCTGCTATTATGTATCGACTTATAGATCTGAAAGTAAGCGTATATTACTTTCCCATAAGCATACATTTCACATGAATATAATCAGGATCATACGTTACCATTATTTAACACATAGCGGACGCTCCCCGTACACAGAGGTTGATATCAACTCTAAAGGTGTCTGAAGTGTATTCACTGTGCCAGGAGGTTGTTTGGCTGAGTTCCTTTAGGGATCCTGAGCAGGGTAGAGGGTGTCAAAGCCCCTATACGAGAGGGCATGCCTTAGGGTCTCTAAAGGATAGATGAATGAATATTGTGCTTAGTAAAATGTCAGATATCCTCTGTCTCGTGACGCCACTTATGATGCCCCCCTTCCCTCCTTCCCCCTCTCCTCACACCACTGTTTAAGTGCTTTATTTGTATTCCTTTGTTTCAGAATCTTCAAGGACGAAGCTTTTATTTTCTATAAATTTGGAGATGTTTCTTGTGGTCTGAATAAAGTTTTTTGTAAACCACTTCTTCCCAAATAGAGACAACAGGGTAAAACACTGTTTTATAGTAATTTGCAGTGGAAATTGTTTCCAGATTGTTGGAAATACATTGAAATATATCACTAAAAATAATTTTTGTCCATGAAATCCTTTGGTGATCTTTGATGAATAGTTACCAGTTTGTCTCCCCAGTAAGGAAGGAAGTGGCAGGATGGAGGAAGTTGAGGAGTCTGTGAACTTCATTACCTGCGCCGTGTGGGTGCCGCGCGGGGCAGCCAAGGAAAACCCAGACAAGGTGAGGAACGTGGGTGATAAAGAGAGGCAGGACTTGGTCACTTTTTCAGCTGAGTCTATTGACCAAGCATCAGCCAGGCAAATAGACTGACTGTGTAGTTAATTACAGAGAAGCTTGGCAAAAAGTTGATCTTGTGAGGTTATTTATGCCATTGATGCAACCCAACAGATTGTTACCTATCACCACTCATATGGTAACTTATTAATGGTAAAATAATAACCTATTGCCACCGAATTAGTCAAGAACTATTAACTAATAGAACCCCACTTCATCCTAACAGATAGTAATTTATCTCTATGAAGGGTAGAAGCCTTTTGATGCACTCTCCAAAATACTGTTTAAATATACCTATGTGACCTATAAACTACTCACAGTTTACCATTTAGCTTTACCTCTTGTTATGTATACTCTCCCAGCCTTGCACCAGCCAGCTAATAATATTGTTTTCAGGTGGAGGTCTCAAAGGAAGACTTGGCGCGCATCATAGCAGAGACCAAGGACAACATAGAGTGAGTACCCACACCTGCCTTGTAGTGCGGCTGCTTACTTTACACTGGGAATGTTAGTTCATGTGTTTTAGGTAAGATCTTCCTCCTCTTGCTAGTCAACAGTAAATGAATGACACCTGCACCATTATGTAGTACTGCTCTTTGCACTTCTAAACAAACCTGACCAAATAATGTAACCTCTTCTAAATAGTACCCTGGCTGACCCCTCTTGTGCCCAGGTAATTTACAGAAATGCCTGTGTTTCTGATAATCCTTGCTTTATGGCTTTGTTCACTAATATACTAAGTTATTTTGCCGAGAAAATGAATGCCCCCTCTTTTATAGTACGGATTTTTGTAGCAGTGACAATAATACATGTTAGAGGAAGCAAAACCAGTGGAGTATATAAATGAATATGATAATGAGCTGTTATGAAAAAATAATAAATGCAAAAAATGTATAACTAAAGAAAATTGTATAGCAGTTGCAGTGATCCTGCTGTATATATGTGTGTGTGTACTTTTTTAGCTACAGATAGAGAGAATATGTATGTAGTTTTTGAGTCACTTTTAAACAGAATTGTCACTATATATCTCATTTGTATAACAAGATCATTCCTTCCACAGGGAGCTGGAGGAGGTCAATGAGGAAGAATACGAAGCAATAGAAAATGAGGCGTCGGGCACGGCAGCGGCGGGAACCAGCAAAAGAGCTCTGAGGGAGGACGACACCATAGACTTTGACGTCCGCTACCAACTCAAAGATTATGAGGAGGAGGAGGACAGTGAAGGTGGGCCTGTCTCAAATTTTGTACACTTGGTCTTGTCATTTATTGTTGGCTTTTTTTTTTTATTACTTCTAATACAAAAAGTAACATGCACACAACCTCCCATTTTCTCTCCCCCAGACAAATTGAAGCAGCTCCTCCAGCTTGGCTCAATGGCGGTCCACGCAAGCAACGAGGAGGACCCGTACGTGACCCTGAAGGATGAGGAAGACGATGACGACAGTGAGAAGGAGAACCACGCCATCCTCCCCTCAGATAACCTGATCGCTGTGGGCCATGTGGAGGGAGAGGCAGCCATCCTGGAGGTGTATGGTGAGTGTATTGACCTAGTTGTAGTTGTAGCTATACTTGTGTGGTCCTGTCCCATTAATAATTCTCCTGTCTTTCCATAAACTGTTTGACACTGCCTTTTCTGTGTGTGTGTGTGTGTGTGTGTGTGTGTAATTCACCTCTTGGTCTGCTGCGGGTCTCTCGAGACAGCCAGCCAGTCCCCTACGGAAGAGCACAGAGCTCATAGTACCAATCTTTGGGTAGAACTGAGACCACTCACACACAACACACCGCGACAATGAGGTCACAACTCCTCGCCTTACGTCGCGTACCTACTCACTGCTAGGTGAAGAGGGGCTACACATGAAAGAAGATAAACTCAACTTATCTTCACCCAGCCGGGGAATCGAACCCCAGTCCTTTTGGTTGTGAGGCAGACGGTCTATCCACTGAGCTACCGGGCCATGTGTGTGTGTGTGTGTGTGTATTTACTTTTTTGTAGAATACAGGACCTGAGCTATACTTGTGTGGTCCCATCTCCACATTTATAATTCTCCAGTCTTTCCATAAAATGTGACACACTCTTTGCCTTTCTGTGTGTGTGTGTGTGTGTGTGTGTTAACCTAGTTGTTTACCTATAGTCAAATTTCTTATCAAGGCAAAAATGCACTTACCCATAGAAGTGCCCTTCTCAAAATGTTTGTTACTAGTAGAGTGGCTGAATATATGATGTCTGAATAACAGGATTATATTTAAAGTAACTGGCAGGTAATGTGAACCACGACTTGCAACCACCCAAGTTTCTCTTCATGATATGACACTGATTTGGTCTCACGCTGTTTCCTTTACTGTAAAAAAATTAAATAAATAAATAATCGCCTCATATTAGTGTTTACTCAGTGTGTGCGGGACCTTTCCTTTGCAGTGTACAACGAGGCTGCGAGTCTTTACGTCCACCACGACATCCTCCTGCCAGCCGTGCCCCTCGCGATGGAGTGGCTGAACTATGACCCTAGTGACGAGCAGCTCAAACCAGGTGAGGCAGCAATGGGGAGGCGGTAGAGACTCAGAGGAAAGTAAGAGCTGTATTATTGAAACATTTCGGCACCCCAGCCCACATATTTGACAAGGCTTTCATAGGAGTTTTGGGCATTTTCAGGGGTAGTTTTATGACCCTACTGGTGGTTTGACGTTTCTTCTGTACCATGGGGGCTTCATGGTGCAGTGGCTAGCACACTTGGCTTACAAGAGAGAGAGCCCGGGTTCGATTCCCGGGCGGAGTGGAAAAACTTGGGCGGCTTTTCCGATACCCTACACCCCTGTCCACCCAGCAGTGAATGGGTACCAGGTATTAATCGGGGGTTGTGTCCCGCCTCCTGGGGTCTGTTCTGTTCTCATATAATTCCTTCCCCCTCCTGTCTCTCTCCAGCATATGACCACAGATGATGCGCCGACCAAACGAAACTTTCCAACTTTCTTCTTCTGTACCATGAACCTAAAAAAACACTCTAGTTGATATGAGGGACAGAAGCGTCTAACAATACTGACCTAAATTGCTACACTAAGGGATAATATGTCTTTCTGGCAGTACAAAAATTCCTACACCCGTGATGTATTGTGAGGTATCATAATCGACTAAACAAAGTACATGAAGTATCACCTTTGTTCCCTTTTTGACGTTTTCCACTAAATCTCCTTTCATTTCTTTTCCTCTCTTCCTTCTCTCTTCTTTCTCTTTTCCGTCGCATTTCTTTTCCTTCCCGTAGCATCATAATTGTCTTAACAAAGTACATGAATTATCACCTTTGTTCCTTTTTTCACATCCACCACTTAATATACTTTGATTTCTTTTCCTTCACTTTTCATTCTCCTCCATTCTTCCTTCCCTTTTCATTTTCTTCCTTTCTTCCTTCTTTTTTCATTCTCCTTAACTTCCTTTCTTTCCTCTTTACCTTCTTCCTTCCTTCTTTTTTCATTCTCCTTAACTTCCTTTCTTTCCTCTTTACTTTTCTCTTTTCTTTTTCTTCCTTTCCTCCTTCTCTTTCCATTCTCTTCCTTTCTTCCTTCTCTTTTCATTTTCATTTCCTTCCTTTCTTTCCTCTTTACCTTTCTTCTTTCTCTTTTCATTTTCTTCCTTTCTTCCTTCTCTTTTGCTTCTCATTTCATTTACTTTTCTTCACTCTTTTCCTTCTCTTAGCATCAAAATAATCTACACACAATCCATAATTTATCATCTTTGTTTATCATCCACATCCCCCACTAACTCTCCATTCATTCGCAGCCAACCTCGTGGCCATCGGAAGCATGTCGCCCGTGATAGACGTGTGGGACTTGGACCTGGTGGACAGCCTGGAGCCGGCCTTCTCCCTCGGCTCAAAGGCAAAGAAGAAGAAGAAGATCCCAGGGGTGGGCCACAAGAAGCCTGTCCTGAGTCTGGCCTGGAACAAACATGCTGAGTAGGTGCCCCGGCTTATACAATTCTTGGGTTGCCACAATGTTACTTTGGTTGTACATTTTACTCTATATTCTCTAGTTCATGAGTCTCACTTCCAATCTTGCCATGTTTTACCCAAGATTTTTCTCCATCCCTCTTTAGTGTGTGTGTGTGTGTGTATGTTTAAGTATGTACTGAGAAGCAGAGGCTGATCTAGGGTAAAGAAAACTTCATATCTTTGTGGTGTATTGATAAAAGGAGAAGAAAAGTGAATAGAATGCTTCCCCCACCGCCATCACCACTACCATGTCCTCCCCTATTAGACACATCCTGGCTTATCTAGAGTAAGAAAATTGCATATCTTTGTGGTGTATTGATAAACAGTAAAGGAAGAGTGAATAGAATGCTTCCCTCAACACCACCACTACCATGTCCTCCCCTTACAGACACGTCCTGGCCAGCGGCTCAGTGGACGAGACGGTCATCCTCTGGGACATGCAGCACGGCACGGTGGCACAGCAGCTGAAGAGCTTCGAGGAGAAAGTGCAGAGCCTAGCATGGCACCACCAGGAGTCCCATGGGCTGGCTGCCGGCTCTTGTGATGGGTGAGGAGGCTGTGGAAGGGGTTAGGATAGGTTGAGTTCCTCATCATCATTCCATTCGTTCCCTTACCCAGTATATATATATATATATATATATATATATATATATATATATATATATATATATATATATATATATATATATATATATATATATATATATATATATATATATATATTTATTTAATTTATTTATTATTATTTATTTTTTTTGAAGCTTTGCTGTTGTTATTGGGATTCCTCTAGTTGATTTAGCTTGTTTCTTTGTTATCATCTTTTAAGTTTGTGTTGTAAATGGTTGTTGTTAGCGTTATTATTGTTACTAGGTTGTACACTTGACCCTCGATTTCATGGATGAGCCCCAAACTGTAGTGATTCCTGATTCCCAGATTTTTGTGATTCCCAGACAGGTGCTCCCCATATTAATTAGTCCAGGAAATTGAGGATTGAGTGTATTTTTTTATTTATTTATTTATTTTTTTTTTATTTATTATTATGAGGCTGGACAGGCTCAGTCTCCTCCTCCCCTGACGATCATAAAGAGCACTGATATATAAATGAATTCAGACCTTACAGCTGCTATGATCTGAGTTTTGTTTGTTGATGCATTGAAATTTGTGTTCCTGTGAGTAATGTATGTTGCTGTGATGCTGAGAGGATTGTGTTCTAAGAGTTTTGTGGGTTAGTTTGGGGGTCAACTATAGTAGCATTAACCCATCCGCTGTGATTGGCACAGATTTGGCCTTCACTGGTAGCCTGGTAACATATACTCGCATGTCTTTCTCTGCCATCTGTGGTGGATAGTGGAGTGTTTCCCATGTGGTATTGGTATGCTGGATATCCCCTCCCAAGGTGCAGGACTTTACATTTTTCTTCATTGAATTGTAGCAGCCACTTTTTGTTCCATTCCTGTAGCTTGGTGATGTCTTCTTGTAGGAAATCCGCAGTCAAGGGGTTAATAAGTGTAGATTGTAGTGACAGCAGCATCAAGATCAACAGGCTCTGACCAAGCATATCCCCTTCCCTTTCCCCTGCAGAAAGGTTCGTATCTTTGACTGCCGTGGCGAGGAGACCTGCAAGACGTGGAAGGTGGACGGCGAGGTGGAGTGTGTGCTCTGGGATGCCCTCTCTCCGGTGTCCTACAATTGCCTGGTGAGTTGGTGGGTGCAAGAACATCATCAGTAAAAAACAGCTTCTTCATCTGTACTCCATCTTCCATTCTTGGGGTTGGACTTATGATGATCCTCCTCCATCTTTCGGTGTCCACTGTTAATCCTTCCTCTATTTCTAACACCTCCAAGTCTTGTGTCACTGTTCCTCTCCATGTTCTCCTTGGCCTTCATACACTGGTCCGTCTCTCTTCTCACATGTCCTAACCATTGCAACCTTCTCTGCCTCACTCTCTTCTGCATCTGTTAAACCATAGCAACAACAGCAGCAATGATCATCCTTCCTCTTAAGCTATGTAAACTGTGAGTGCTAATGATGATGATTCAGTATATTGTATGTTTTTAATAACAACTTGCTCTAATCTCTTTTCACAACTGCTCTATACTTCTTTTTATAGGAGCAGTGATTAGTGTTTTTTTGTATTGTTTTTTCTTTTTTTTCCCTTGAACTACTTCCTTTACTGTAAAAAAGAAAAAAAAAAAAAAAAACATATTCCTCCTGCTCCATCCATATCCAACTCCATATCTTTTTCTCTCCATTTTTCAGGCCAGCACAGACAAGGGCAAAGTGTACCTGATTGACGCCAGGCAGGAGAAACCTCTGTGGACCTTGGATGCCCACACTGAGGCTTGTACAGGTGAGCAAGGAAGTGTTGGCGCAGTACAAGTAAATGTTTCAAGGGACTCATGACATTGAAATCTACTCCTGTTTTTGTGTCTAGAAAGGTGTTGGTGATGGTCATTCCTCTTCTGTTTTTTCCTCTCATCTTGTCCTCTATCATCTTTTCTCCCTTTCCACTCCTGTAAAATTATCGATCATTCCCTTCCTCTTCTGTTCTCACCTCTCCTTCTCTCTCCTCTCTTCTCCCTCTCCTCATCGAATCTCTTTTCCTGCCCTGTCCTCTATTCTGTCCTTTACTCTTTTAATCTCTTCTTCTTCCACTCTTTTCCTCATCTCTTTTTTCTCATAACTGTAGCCATTACATACAAACTAGTTACATGTTCATTACTAGTCATGTCCATCTTTAGTCACATATCCATTTCCACCCCTTGCAGGCATTGTCATGAGCCCCAAGTGTCCAGGGTGCCTGGTGACGATCTCCTCCGACAAGACCACCAAGATCTGGGACATCGTGGGCGAGGCGCCGGCCCTGGTGGAGCAGCGGGAGCCTAAACTTGGCACCATGACCTGCCTCGCCTCCTGCCCTGACCTGCCCTTCGTCTTCTGCATGGGTGGCGACAACAAGAAAAACAACTTCAAGGTCTGGGACATCCGGGAGTCTGAGAAAGGTGGGTTGATGTGCTCTCATTTATATTATTTACTTATTTATTTTTTGTTTTATGTATTTATCTTTTTTCTTGATGTGCATTTAGTTCGGTGAGGCTTAGGAGACTTTGTCCTTAAGAGAGCACACTGAACTACTGTCTGGTGTTAGTGAGACAAAGATGAAACATTGTGAGGACATGAGAGGGTCTTTGCCAGGCTTGCAGCACCCCACCCCTTGCCCTCACTGCATACCTCATTGGGAGTGCCTATGCTCGTTTTAGGAGGTGTTTGGCTACCTCTGCTGTAGAAGCTTGATTTAATAAACTAATTCAGCCAAGCACCAGTTCGCTAAATCAAGAGAATACATTTTCTGTAATTTCTAGTTTCTGCCCAAGGTTCAGTCTGACCCTCTCCAGAGGCTTCTCAAGCTAAGCCATGATTTCACTACTAAAATAATAATAGTTGTAATGGTGGTAGTAGTAGTAACAATACAGAATTTGTGTAAAATACACAAGAAAGCAGTGAAAACACTGGAGCGCGCAGGAGGTCTGGCAGCGACAAATGACAACAGACTGAGGTTCCACGTGGGGTCCGGAGGCGGCAGTTAGAAGAAACTTTGTTTTAATACTTCAGCTTAATTTTCAAGAGTTTGTATTATTTCTCAAATGAATACTAATTGGAATGTTATGTTTGAACTGAGGTGCAAACCCTCCTTGAACCTCCTTGTTTTATGGCAAAGTAAACAGCTCAAAGGCAGTAAACAAAGAAAAAAAGCCTGCTGATCACTGCTCCTGGAAAAGCAGACAGAAGAAGTGGACAGAAGAGAGGTCAATATTGGATGGAGAGGTGTTTTGCTTCTCCTTTCTTGAGAGAGGTCAAGTCATAGGCAGGAGGAAACACAGACAAGGGAAGGCTGTTCCAGAGTTTACCAGTGAAAGGATTTAGATAACATGGGGACGAGCACGAATAGAAAGTCGTGTGGGGCTAGCAAGTTAAGAAGATCAGTCAGCATGAAAATGTCAATAGAAGATAGAAAGAGAGGCAACATTGAGGCAGAGCTTTAGAGGAAGAAGACTGTCAGTAAGAGGAGGGGAGTGTTATCCTGCCCCCTTTGTTCAGTCCGTGCCAGGTTCTGCGGCAGGGTGGGGCTTCCTGCGGACTGTGATGAGATGGAGGTGGAGAATGGAACCCCAAATGCCGACCCCAGCGCAGCCCCCGTCAGCACCCAGCCCCAGCCCGCCACCAGCCAAGCAGCCACGGCCAACCCCAACCCCAGGCCAAAGTTCAAGAAGAAGAAAGGCGGCCACTTGGACCGGCGGAGGAGAAGGACGTAGGAGGGGAGTGGATGCCAGGAGTGTTTGTTATCTTGTTGAGAGGAAAGAAAGATTTTGTGTGTGTATGAGTGGTGAAGTTGTGCCTACCCAAGGCCTTCATAACAAGGGATTACTAATAACATCTCTAATAAATAAATGTATATGTTGAATAGTGTTATGAACAAATTCCCTGCTTAATAATAAGTGTCCATTGAGGGGGATCTGATAGTTTGAAAGATTTGATACATAGTTCTGGAGCCATGCTGAGGACAAGGATAGGCTGAGGAGAGCTCTGGACAGGTGCTGGGACAAAGAACCTGAGGTAATGCTGTGGGAAGGGAAGCATGCAGGGAGTGAATGAGTTGATGGGTGAATAAATATGTCGGGCATCAGAAGCCATAGAGCACCATGGTCAGGTGGAGTAAGGATGTGAAGGAGCTGTGGTGATGTATGGAAAAGATAGTGTAATGTATGGAAGTGAGATGGAGGAGACAGAGTAAAGACATGGTGGTGGGAAGGGAGAAAACTGTAAGCTGTGATAGGATGGTAAGATCAAAAAGAGGATGTGAATTTGTCAAAGTAAATAGTAAGAATAAGTTGGGGGCATACGCTATAGCTGCACATGACTGTGGTTCTCAGCTCCGTCTCATTGGCCCTTGAGTCTGTGGCAGGCAATAACACCACAGGGCAGGCACAACATCCAGGGTACCAGTTTACCCTCTACCCTTCACCTGGTGCACATTTATCAACCGTGACCATTTGGAAAGGGAGGCTTAACAGGCTACGCACTGACTGCCCAAGCTGAGACATGGACCTAGACCCACAAATTTGTAGCTAGGCATGCTAACCACTTCACCACAGAGACACTATAGCATGTCTAGTATAGTCAGACCATTTCAAATAGCAGTTTGGGGATTTGATTCTGCAGGTCTTCTCCTCCCCTCTGCTCTGCCACACAGTCCCAACACCTATTTTTCCCTTTCATATGTTACCTATAGCTAACATACAAGAGGAAGGGATAGGTGTTGGGACTGTGTGGCAGAGCAGAGGGGAGGAAAGGACCCGTGGAATTGAACGCCCAAACGGACTTTTTGAAATGGTTTGACTATATTAGCATGTCACTAGTGATGACTGATGCAGTATATTCTGAAGCAGCTCAGCATGTCTTCTGAGCAGCAAATTATTGTTTAAATATGATACCTGGAGTGAGTTTATCCATTTCGATAAATCTGAATTTCGTTGATAAAGGTGCAATAAATACAAGGTTTACTTAACATTTTTTTATAGTCTAAATCCAAGCTCATAGACCACTTTTGGTGTGCACAATCGGCCCTCACAACAATTATCCAAAGGCCACAATTAGTCAGGTTCTCAGGAGTGTTTTCCACATTCATGGTGCGAAAGCCTTGCCAAACTATCCCTAGGCTCATAAAACTATCCATGGAAATGCTAACACAACCTCTACAAAAGCCTTATCAAGCATGGGTGTGCAAGCCCTGAAAAGCTGAGCATCCAGTGTGCAGTGTCCATAAGGAAGGCGGTGCCGTCGTGCATGCGTCCCCTGGCTGGTCAGGTGAAGGTCACGCGAGGGAAGGTGTCGCAGACGGCTCGCTGGCCCGGTAGGAGGCCGCCCGTCACTGGGGGGGACACCTGCCACGGCCGAGTGGCCAGCACGGCGTCATCACCTGAGGAAGGAAAGTTGTGGGTTAATACAGAGCGTTGAGGGTGTGAGGGAGAGCAATGAGAAGAAGAACTGCCCACCTGTTTATCTGATTACTTTTTGTTTGTTCTATCTGTATCTGTTTGTAAGCTGTTTATTTATTTTCGTTTGCTCATATTTACTGATTTATTTGTTAACTCATTCATTCATTTATGTATTTATTTATCTATGCCCCTTCATTAATCAGTCAGTCTACCTATCTATCTACTTATATTTGTCTATCTACCTATCTGTCTATCTATCTAAACCTTCCTCCATATTTATATCTATCAGTTTACTTAGGCATCATCAATCTATCACTAATGATGTTTATATTTCCATGTATTACTGCCTATCTACCTCTATGTCTGTTTAATTATATATATATATATATATATATATATATATATATATATATATATATATATATATATATATATATATATATATATGTGTGTGTGTGTGTGTGTGTGGCTGGATGGGGTGTGTGTGTGTGTGTGTGTGTAACGACCCACCGAGCCACCGCGTGGAGAGCACTCGTCGGTGGGTGGAGGCGGAGGGGTTCCCGGAGGCCCCGTGCAGGGTCCGCATGTGGAACACCACCACATCGCCGGGCTGGGGAGCACACGTGGAGAGATAGCTAGATCATTAGTAGATATGCAGATGGATAGACAAGTAAATATGTATGCCAATATATAGACAGATAGATAAGATAGCCAACGTATGTTACAAGCTTTCCGATACGTCTTTGTGGTCACCTCAAGCAGTTTGTTTACTCTACGTACCTTGCATCCCCACTGTATAAAAGGCCATCAGATATAACAAGCTTTCGATTTCACGCCTCTGTTTCCCCGTCAAGCAGTTCGTTACATAATTGGTTTACTCTACGTACCTTGCATCCCCACTGTATAAAAGGCCATCAGATATAACAAGCTTTCGATATCACGCCTCTGTTTCCCCGTCAAGCAGTTCGTTACATAGTGGGTTTACTCCACGTACCTTACATTCCCACTCTAAGAAAGGCTATCAGATGCAACAAGTTTTGGTCTCCCCTTCAAGCAGTTGGTTACGTAGCTGGTTTACTCACGTGTGTTTACTCTGGGTTTACTCACGTGGGTCTACTCTACGTACCTTGCACTCCCACTGTAGGATCGGCCACTTCCCAGCCTCGATTTCCTCCACGGGGACGTCGTAATATTGGCGCTCTCCAGAGTCCTCCGCCTCCCTCGCGTCCTTCAGCGGGTAGTTGTGCTCCGTAGCGAACTTGCGAGGGATGAACCAGCGGGGCCAAAGGTGCGACCCCGCCACGAACTGCACACAGGCGTCACGAGGCACGGGGTCCACGGGCATCCACAGAGAGCACACCTTTGGCGACAGGAAGGGAGGGGCTGATGAGCTGTCTAAGGCGCACACACGCACATTTGCAGTCACACCACCTCAGTCTGTCCCTTTTCCTGCCTCATCTCTTCATTATTCACCTCCCTATTCCATCTTTTAGCACATATACTTCATCTTCCTCGCTGTCTCCTAACCCATGAGCTAAGTGTGTGATGTCCCTTCCACTACCTATCAACACTTTAGTTTGTTTATCCTTCCACCTCTCTGCGCATTAACTCAATGTATCTTCGTTCTTCGTCTCTCTATTCAGTCTTTTAGCACACTTAAATTGTCTTCCTCGCTGCCCTTCAACCCATGAGTCTTATAAGTGCATGCTGCCCCTCCCCAGTCCCTCTTCTCACCTCCCACCCCTATCGTCCCCCCGTCCCTGGTCCCTCTCCCTCTTACCTGGTCCCCGTCGATAGGGTAGTAGGACTGGTCGTGGTGCCAGGGCGTCCGTTTGCTGCTGCCCGGCTCTTTGTTGAGGACGTGCTCGTGGTAGAAAGACACCTGCGATGACCTCATGAAGCGCGCGGCGAGGGCGGCGGCGGGGGAGTGGAACACGAACTCCTTGAACTCCTCGATCCAGCCCCAGTTGCAGTAGTCGTTGAAGTAAGCACCTCCCCCGTCGCTGCCCTGAGTCAAGGCAAGGATTCCTTAGCTATGGCATCGAGGGAAGGTGTTCGTTAACCGCCTAATGTCGCTGAAGCTTATGTAACTAAAATGGTTAATCGGTAAATCTATCCAGTGACAATAGTAAAGGAACCGTCGACGCAAAAACAGAGCGATTTATCAGGTCCGCTCACAACGCAGAGATATTACAGGGGGAGCTTAACTAACGGCCTATGTGACTGACTGGTCCAACACACGAATGATGAAGTTTCAACATCGTGAAATACAATAACATGGACCTTATTAGCGTTACTACTGCAGTGCGACCCTTACTTTGAATAACTATGATCTAACTAACGATTTCCGAGTTGCCTTTAGCCCCGCGACTGCGTATTTCCTACAAGAAGACATCACCAAGCTACGGGAGTGGAACAAGAAGTGACTGCTACAATTCAACGAAGAAAAATGTAAAGACATACACCTTGGAAGGGGCAATCCAGCATACTAATACCACATGGGAAACATATCCACCACAGAGGCAGAGAAAGACCTGGGAGTATATGTTACCAGGCTACCAGTGAAAGCCAAATCCGTGCCCATCGCAGCGGACGGGTTAGAAGTCGCCGTCGCCACTCACCGTGAGCTTCTCGCTGTACTGGGAAGGGTGAGCCAGGTTCCGGGCGATGCCGCGGCGAACCTTGTCCAGCCAAGCATCGCTGAACACGCCTGGGACCAGTACCGCGCCGTCCCTCTGGTAACGCTCCACCAGGGACTCCTCCACCTCCACCACCACCATCACGCCGAGAACCTGCACCAGGGAAAGGATAATTAATGTTAGAGAAGTGACTTAATGCGCCCCGTCTGAAAGTCATATGTAGGAAAGAGGATATAACAAACGTAGGAAGACTTGCACCCGTATTATCAGCGTCTCAGTTCGCCTGCTTGAAAAGTCTCGCAGAAGATGCTGAGATTTTCATGGGCTGTTTTGTGATTCCAGTGATAGTTGTACACGACTACTGCGCCATGAATGAAAAAAACACCCATGAAAACCTGGTTAATCTTCTCTGTGGCCTAGGAATATAGTCGCAATGGGAGCCCGACGTGTTTAAGAATATGGATCTTGTATATTAAACATACTTTCAACCTTTAATTTAGGGTCCCACTATCCCGGCGCGACCCTGCAACACCCACCTGTCTTGCCCCACACGAGGATACAACACACGTCTGCCAGGCACTGAGGCGCCCGCTTAAGTGGCTGCTGCGTGCTGTGGCGCCGGGCAGGGGTGAACCTTGGGACCTGCTGCGCCAGTCTCTACTCAAGGACAATATTACAAACCATGTCGTGAATTTAGCCAGTGAAAAGTTGTAATTGATAATAGTTTGACCTTTCAATGACATTTCCAATACATTTGACAGATAGAGAGATAGCCTAATAGGTGGATCAGTATAAACAGATATAAGATAGGTATGTAAAAAGATAAATATGTAGGTGTGTATATAGATAAATAGATATACAGAGAGAGAGAGAGAGAGAGAGAGAGAGAGAGAGAGAGAGTCATACATATAGATAGTCCAATATTTAGAGATGGATAGATGATCAGACAGACAGATTAAGATTAAGATGGATACATATGTAGATCAATATAGATGTTTAGATAAGTGGATATACAGGTACCCAAATGAATCAGACGTGGAAAAGAACAGAACTTGGCATCATGTCTGGCTTTCATGCGTCCGTGTGATGAGGTGAACTGACGAGCTTGTTAAGGAGCAAGGAGCGAGAATTCTCCTCAACAGAGCTGGACAAGTATTATGAAACAAATATACTTGAGGACGCATGTCGTAGGTCACAGAGATAAGTGGGCATCGTACACGCGTAGGCCACTTGCGCCCTGACACAAGGTTTTTGAGAGTCTATACACGACAGGATGTGTCACGTCTGGTGTCACTTGATCCCACTCGTGTGGAGGACAAAACTGTCAGGCGGCAGGAGTCACGTAGATCTAAGTACTACCAATAAGGGTTCACAATAGGTCGTGATAATAATGCTCAAAGTCAGACGAAGTTGCTTTATAAAGAGGAGAACGCTGGCCAAATATTAAGAGGCTCACGTCAACTCGTATCATTCGGTTCGCCCGTACCCATCACGAATTAAAGCGTGGCTAAGAGTTGCGTCATCTACAGACTCGTCCAAATATTAAGTAGTTTCTCGTCATCATTGCTAGTTTCTTCGCAGAAACTTGGCGCTTTTTGCAGATTTCTACTGCTTTTGAAGACAGTCATATATATAGAATCCCAAAGCCAAAACCTGCCCCGACGCAGCACCACTGGGCAGCAAGGCGTCGAGCGTCCTCTGCTGTGATGGAAGCACCGTGACTATCTATTCGCCAGAATTGCATCACATGGCAACAGCTCCCGTTGATCATGGACGACCCAAATTTTAATAATAGTTTACTTGTTTTCATCTGTCTTGTGACGTGAGGCTGAGTTATTATCTACAGGCTTGCATGTCCACACTATCGGGCAGCGCGCGCTGGGCGCGTTTTTCTCGCATCTCAAGCAGTACTATCAGATGGAGCAGTTCCGCATAGTTGTTTACTCTGACACCAGTCTCAAACCCACCTGGGTCCATAAACGAATACGTATTTGATCTTCAGCAACAGCTATATGTTTTGTCAAGGGTCTTATGTCGTGTGAAAGTCTCGTGAGACATTATGGAGGATACTTACATCAATATTTTTGAAATATTGTAATAGCTCGTCGTACGTAGGTGTAGGTATGTGGATGAATCAGACTTTAACAGTATAGTTTTCTCGCTTTTGATAATCTATGGTTCGGGGGCACGGCTGATGTAGCCTAATGGTCCGGGCTCGGGGTCATGGCCATGTAGGCTACGGGCGACGCGGTAAATTGATGCCGAGCGTGCAATCACTTCAGAAACGGAAGGGGCGTATCGTGGGCGTGATTGCGGCATTTGTTGATAGCCCCCCCCCCCCCTCTCTCTCTCTCTTTCGGTCTGCCTAATATAAGCGCCTGTTTGACAAGCTGCATTAGAAGTTCCTGGGATTTCCATGGACTGCTTTTATGACCCTGGTGATAGTTTTACATGATTTCTGCATCTTGGACGGGATAATCACCCATGAAAACCCGGTTAATCTTTTCTATGGTATTGGAAAAAATAGTTGTAATAAGAGTCTAATATATATATATATATATATATATATATATATATATATATATATATATATATATATATATATATATATATATAATTGTGCTCCGTTGTCTTATATCGTGGGAGGAAACTTAAAGCCACAAAGCGGATCGATGCCTGATTACAAGCAGTGTCTGCCAACAATCAGTCTGGATATCGCAATTTCTTAACCCTGAGTGTTGTAAATTGTGTTAACATCTCGTTTGTGTTAAAAGCTCCTGCGTATTGTAACACACACACACACACACACACACACACACACACACACACACACACACACACACACACAGACATAATGAAGAATGACTGGAACCCATGAACCTGCCAACTTTGGAACAGAGGAGAGAAAGGGGAGAGTTGATGATGTTGTTTAAGTTGATGAGCGGTATGGATAAGGTAGGTAGATAGAGAGGACTTGATGGAGAGAGAGCAAAGGAGAGGATTGAGAGGACAACAAGAAGCTGAGAAAGGGAACCTAATTGAGAGACAAAAAGAAGTAGCCTATCGATCTTTACCTTTGAGGACCCCCGATTGTCGATCCCCCCCCCCCCCCGAATATGCTTAACATATATTGGTTGATTGATTGATTGATTGACAGCATGTCACTCGTGCTCGGAATCATCCCACTAAGAAGATGAATAACTTTACAGGCAGAAAAATTCGGAAAAGGGAAAGAATTTCAGTCATTGCCTCCACTACTGTATTAAAAACTACTCTGGCTTGTTTTATGACCTCCTTAACATGTTCTCTTGAGAAACGTCGCCTTCGATCAACATTGTTTATGATCGATGACACTTTGCATACGAGGAACAATGGCGAAATGTAGACATGTAACTTCACCATCAACTTAATATCAACTAGAGTTGAAATGCATCGTTTGGAGCCTTCTGATTAATGTAGAATCATTTGGTCTGACTATGAATGCATAGTCCGTGAACGCCAACTCCGGTTACAAGGGCATGTGACATAAAACCTCACGATCGACACATATAACACGCATCTTTCAAGCCACTAGAATTAAATATATTGTCACAAGAGGAAAGAAACAAAGCAAAACTCATGTAAGGAGATTAAGACATCTCATATCCACCCGAAGTTGACCTCTCGTTCTTTTTTGTTGGAGCAGCGTCTAGCGGGGTTTCTTTTTGTTCCTGTTTTTGTTTTTTCCCCTCGAGCTGCCTATACCTTGCTGTTAACTCATCCGCTGCGATTGGCACGGATTTAGCCTTTACTGGTAGTCTGGAAACATATAGTCCCAGGTCTTTCTCTGCCTTTGTGGTGGATATAGTGGAGTGTTTCCCATGTGGTATATTGGTATGCTGGATATCCCCTCCCAAGGTGCAGGACTTTTTATTTTTCTTCACTGAATTTTAGCAGCCACTTTTTATTCCATTCCTGTTTCTTGGTGATGTCTTCTTGCAGGAAATCCGCAGTCAGGGGGTTAAAGAAAAGAAAAAAAAAGATTAAGAAAAAATTCGTCTGACGTGGGAGAAACCAAAGCAAGTCCCCTGTGACATCAAGATTAAGATCAAGCCGAGCAATGGCAGCCGTGGGTCAGCTGGTGCACCTCCTCAACCATGATTATCCTCTTTCTCCTCACCTTTCACACCCATGTAGTCGGTAAGCTCAGTGCCTACAGCTGCAGGGACGTATGGGGAGTATTTCAGCCAAGGGACAGTCCTCTTCACGCCTAAATAAGGGCGTGGCGGCAGGAAGAGTCGTGAGGGCATTGTTTGGAGCTCGTCTGCAGCCCCAGGTGACGGGAGGCAGCCACTTAATATTCCATGACATTAATTAGTCAAGGGAGCACCTCGCGACACTCAGACGATACAAAGACCAAGTTTTTTTTTTTTGTTTACATTAAAGGACACTCAAGAGCGACAAAAGAGTACAAAAAAGATGGAGAGATGGAGGAAAGGCTCAAGAGTCAGTTGATGCCTTCAAGCCTGTGTTTGACAGTGTGTGCACTTACTTGACTGGCTCACCTGTAATATTTTCCAACACTGCGTCAGCAAGGAAAGACGTATGTATCGCTTGAAAATTGAAGATGACAACTCTATGAAAACTTTGCTAGACAATGCTAGGAACCTGCGAAATAGCTCCTTCTCTGACTTATTCATTAATCGTGACTTAACTTACAAGCAGCGAGGTGAGCTCAAAGCCTGACGAGCTCAAAGTACTGTCTCTGGTGCAAACGCTCTCCCCCTGTCTTCTAGTGTTGTACAAGGGACCCGATCTAACAGCACTGGCACCCCAGCTGATACAATATTTTATCAGATTTTTTAGTAGAATATAAGCTACTAGATTTATCTGGAGTAGCGGAGACTTGGTTATTGCCCAACAGCAGATTCTTTTATTTCTATCACCCAATACAATGTAGTTAGATCTGATACTCCGGGTGATGTTCATAAGCATGGCGTTTGCATGTACGTGAAAAAGAATATAAACTACATCCCTCTTAAAGCCAATACAAAACCTGCAGGGTTTTGAGGGGGGTGGGGAGCCTGCCTGTAAGATTACAAGTAATATTCACCTGTCTTGAGTCTTAATAGGCAAAGGCTTACTGTGCCCCGGGGGAGGTGTTCCCTCAGTGCCATTGAACAGGTAACATATAACCTCCCTTTGGGGGCTCTGCTTCCTCTGACCCCTTGAAGTTTTACACTTCCAGGTTGTTTTTATTGCTGTATTGTCTAAAGCTTGTGTTTGTGTCAATAAAATGGGAAGAAAAATAGAGGCATGCCCTTCTTAACAGTACCAAATATATACCACTTACAACACTTCTTTGTGCACCACCTTGTGCTGAGCCCCCCCCCCTGTGCCCCCAGTCAGTAGTGTGAGGCTGGTGCCTGAGGTGAGCCAGGAGGGGCTGCTGCAGCCCTACTCCACCTACGCCGATGTCACACTCTTCCATTTCCACATTCCCCATGAGGTGACCCGCGTGACCTGGGAGTTTGCAGCCTTCATGGATGACCCGGGGTGCCCTGTGCGCGAGGTCCACATGTGAGTGACTTGTCAAAGCTTTTTTGTAGATAAGTTAGGTACATGTGCATTTATAAGTAGTACATACCCTTAACTATATTTCTAAAGGATTAAGTCAAGCTTGTAATCCTGCATTTTATCATATCATTGGATACATAATTTCTTTTGATAAAGTATCACTGTTTTTGATTTGAGAAATTAAACTTTCTTTAATTTTTAAATCATTATCACCTCATTTTGCAGTGTGTGTGTGTGCGTGTGTATGTTTAATATTATCTTCATTTGCAGACTTGTTCAGCATGGGAGTTACCCTGTCATCACCCCAAGCAATGCAACACTGCGGGATTACATGTACCTCCACAAAGCCTCTGTCCATAAGGTAATGTTTTATTAATACTCTTGCTCACGTTGGTTGTCTCCTTTTTCCCACACTTTTATTTTTTAGTGTTTATAATCTTATTTTTGTTTTCATCAAAGAATAGTTGGGTTGTCTTCTACAAAGGTGCATCTGTTACCCCCAAAATGCAGTATTGCTACCCACCACTCCCAGCACCTGCCTCCCTCAGCCTTCTCACCCAGTGCCCTCACACAAAGGGTTTCCCTTGCAGGTGTTGACAAGGTCTGCCTTCCAGCCCCACGATGCAACAGTCCTGGCTGTGTACAGCCCCCTGCCGGGCAGCTGGTTCACCGCTGCCTACATCCCAGACTGGAACGAGCAGATGCAGCAGGAGGTAGAATTTGTCCGTTTTTTTCTTTTATCGTAATGGAGGGAGCAGCTCATGTGAAAAAGAAATGTATATGAAAAAGTCCACCAGGGCTGCTCCTGCAAATAAAGGACAGCTAGAGTAACCAAAAGGGATGGTCAAATTTGTTTGGAGGGGTCTCCTGATACTCCTGTCTTGAAAGCATTCAGGTCATAGCCAGGAGGAAGTGCAGACAAAGGAATGGTGCTCCAGCTACTACTAGTTATTTACAGCTTTTATTTTATTTTTATTTTTTATTTTTATTTTTATTTTAGCTCTTGACAAGCCTCTTTATCTACATAAAAGAAATGGACTTGGTACTGGAAATTCATTCATGTATTGATCTAAATGATTTATTATTTTTTTATTTATTGATGGGCTCTGTTATTTAGGTGAAATTTTGCTTGTGTGATGTTACTTAATGTTGGTCTTTACTGTCCCTTTCAGCCTTGATCTGCCCTGTAGCTGGTTTTTCCTGATCCCCTCAGCTTTGATCTGCCCTCTAGCTGGCCTTTCCTGTTCCCCTCAGCCTTGATCTGCCCTCTAGCTGCAGGTGTTCTTTGCTTGCAGGGCATCATCCACAAGTGCCGGTACAGCCTGGGATCCATCGCCATGTGGAGCCAGAAAGACAAGATAAAGACGCTCCACATTGGCACCAAGCAGTCCATACACACCCACGAGAACCTTTCCTACTATAGGTGTGTGTTGAGGGTTTGTTTTCCCCGGTTTCTTATTGTGCTGAGTCTGGCTAAGGTGGTAACATGTGTGAATTGTAAGCTGGGGTTTGTGTTCAGTGGGAAGTGTTTCAGGTAGAGGAGTACAGGTGTGAGTGAGTGTTATATCTTCTAACTTGGCTATAATAGGGTCATTTCAGTCTTGTCTCTTGAGTAAACTGTGTCAAGAAGAGGAATGGTGTAGGCAGAAGTGGGGTGTTGTCTTCCCTAACCTAGTAACAGAATCATAGTATATTAGAAGAATTATAGTATACTAAGAAAATAAGAACATTTTTTGCCCCACTGCCACTCTTGCCCCACGAACAACCCTGCCCTGCAACATGTATTTTGTCATCATGGTGCTCCCAACACCCAGCACTGATGGCCACACATGCCATGTCTTGACCAGTCTAGGGTGGGCAGTGTTTCCTGGTAAAGCTGGTCCAAAGTTGTCGAGCTCTCCACTAAGAGGCAATGAAAGGAGCTGACAACATTATTCTTAAACTTTTCATCGCCCAAGCACACACATTTAACAAGGCTTTCGTAGGATTTGTGGGCATTTTCATGGGTAGTTTTATGACCCTGGTGGTAGTTTCTGCACCATGAACACAAAGAAACACTCATGGGGATGCATTTAACCTCTTTTTTTTTTTTTTTTTTTTTTTTTTTTTTTTTTTGGCCTTTAGAAATGACTGATGTAAGAGAAGGGAGTGTCTATGAATACCGACCTGAGTGACTTCCCTGGGCAAACATGGGTGGGCAGCAGGAGGTCCTGAGGGGCTATATTTTTCACAATCATGATAACAGGATGTTTCTCACTGACATGTGTTTGCAGATTCTATGTTCCCTCCCACACCTGGCTCCTGCAAGTCAACGTCTCCAATTGTCGCATGTTGGAGCACACTTTTGACCACGGTTCCAGCGAGCGAGTGTTCCGGTGGTGTGTGCGGTCCCTGTCCCTGCAGGCACGTTCCCTTCCCATCTACTCCCCGGAGTCCGGTGTGGCAAACATCACACGTGGATCTGGCCACGTCTTTCTGGAGAAGCGTCCGTTTGCTGATTCCTATTACTACCTCCTGGTGGACACTGAGGGAGAGACTGGCCTGGACATCACCATACAGACCAGCGGTGAGCATTGTTTGGAGGCTGCTCAGGACTCCTCTATAGTACTCGGTTTATGATGTCCAGGAGGATCTCTATAATGATGTCTCATGTCTAGCACCCAGGTTTCTATCATAATTTTTTGTTATTAAATGCTCTATGTTTTTTGTTAATATTTTAGGTGTTTTCAGTAAATGTTTTACAGTATTGAAAGGGTAGTTTGGCAATTTTTTAGACACATTAATAACCCTTTGGCTCAATGCCCCAACTTTTGCAAATCCATGTTTTGCTCATTTTTCTGGCCAGGCTGGGATTGAACCCAGCCATACAGTTAGGGATGCCAGTGTAAGAAATAAGGCAAGAATGATTGTCACTTTGACACTGTAGATCTGTTATGACCCAGTATGTCTAATGCATGTATTTACAGAATGCAGCAATCTCATTATGAAATCCATGGATGATTGATGGCAGTAACCTCACAGATTAGTGACCTCTTAGTGTTTTTAACAGTAAGGGAAGCAGCTCAAGGGAAAAAAACAAAAACAAAGTGCTAATACACAGAACCTTAATTACAGAATGCAGCAATGCCTTCAGGAAACCCAAGCCACACATCAGAGAAGTGAAGTCAACGGAGTACACGGAAGTTGCCTCGGAGCAGGAGGTGGAGCTGATCAGGACGGCCATGCCCATCAACATCACCGTGTCTGTGTCCACTGAGGAAGTGATGTCGTCCTCCCCATCCCCGCCCGTGGCCTCCAAGGTGCAGGACTGGAAGGAAGTGTGGCCTAACAGAAGCAGCAACTCCCTCCAGGCCCTCTTCCACGTCCCTGATGAGTCTGGCCACCGTGGGGACACGCTGGACATTGAGGGACACCAGTGCTTTCCTGTCCTCCCACTTGCCCGCATCAAGTACGCCAGCGACTTCACCGACACCTTTCTTATACAGGTAAGGGGAGTGTGGCTGTGGTGGTGGGCTGTAGGTGAATTGAGGTGTATAAAGTAAGAGGCGACCTGACATTTTTTTAGTGATCGCCAGATTCTACACACTCCATGCCAGCTGAGTGCGATAAAAAACTCATACAACTTTAGGCATACGAATTGCCTACTTTTTCCTTAACTTTCTTCACCACACAATGCAGTGAGAATTCAGCTGCCAGATGCCACCAAGAACAGACTGCTGCCTTGATTGGTTAAGTCGCCTCTTTTACTTAGTACTAAATGCCTCAGTTTATCATCCCGATATTTGTGTGTGTAATTCACCTCTTGGTCTGCTGCGGGTCTCTCTGGTGACAGCCACCCATTCCCCTACAGAAGAGCACAGAGCTCGTAGTACCGATCTTTGGGTAGGACTGAGACCACTCACACACAACACACCGCGACAACGAGGTCATAACTCCTTGCCTGACATCGCGTACCTTCTCACTGCTGGGTGAACAGGGGCTACACGTGAAAGAAGATAAACCCAACTTATCTTCACCCGGCCGGGGAATTGAACCCCGGTCCTTCTGGTTGTGAGCCAGACGCTCTACCCCTGAGCTACTGGGCCATGTGTTTGTGTGTGTGTGTGTGTGTGTGTGTGTGTGTGTGTGTGTGTGTGTGTGTGTGTGTGTGTGTGTGCTGTCATCCCGTGCCTCCTCCTTGCAGGGCCCCGAGTGGTACAGCACATGGCTCTCGGTGCAGAGGAACCTGCCAGTGTTCACTCACCTAACGCTCTTGCCTTTCACTGACATTGGCGGGACACTCAACATCAATATCCTCATGAATGAACGCCTTATGGTGAGTTAGTCTGCCTTTATTGAGCGGAGAAGTTAAGATGAAGAGTAGGAAATTAGGATGAAAGAACCAAATAATAGAATTGTATGATGAGTATATTATGATGAAATTGCTGTAGAAAATGTGGGTTGTCTTATATAAGATGGAAGATTTATATGGTCAGGTAGTGTTTTCTGGTGTCTCCATAACATTAAAATATAAGCTTACTACCTAGCACCAGAGTCGGACCAGTGAGCTGGAGCAGCTGCCCGCCTCACCATCTGCAGATCAGTAAGGAAGGAGGCAAGTCACCCATCAGGCTCTCTTCCCTGACCTGGCTTGGTGGAGACAGCTGGGACTTTATCAGAGTAAACAAGTCCCAGCTGTCTCCACCGAGGCTGGCTGGGAAAGGAAGGCAAATGTGTGACTTGCCTCCTTCCTTAGAGAGTCTAAGAGACCCTTGGGTGGAGAGGTGGGCAATGATGCCGCGGCACTGGCTTGATTCCGGTGCTGGGAAGTCAGCAGCTTGTCCTATTACTGATATTGATATCTAAGGTGAATTATATGATATTTCTTGGTCAATTTAAATTTGCCTTCTTTATAATTCTAAAGGAATGAAAAGATACACAAAGTGAAACAAATTTTTCTTTTATTACACATGATTTTCCATGAGGATATATTTTAGTATATTACCTACTGTACATTTTTTTTGAGAAAAGTGCAGGACTTAAGGTGCTAAAAATTAATAAAGATTATGAAACAAATTTCTTTAGAATAACATAATTTCATATAGTTTAAGGAAGAGTAAATAGATTACTAATTCCATTAAGAGAATAGCAAAAAGAATTCCCTCATCCCTATGCTGTCCAATTTACAGATGCAAGAGTTTGCCAGCACCTTCACTCGTTATCCTTCTCATTGATTGGTAAACTTTTGAATCACTAGGATATTATTAATACAGCACAGGACGCTTGATAATAGTTAGTGAAACGTTTTCATTATCTTCCTTTTAGAACGCCACGCACCAGCTGGTAACAGTTCTGGGGTGTGTGAGGAAGGGACGGCCACCGGAGATGAGGAACCACTCACTGGTATGTGACGGGGATTCCCTCACCCTCAACATCAGCTCCTCCTCAAGGGCCACCATCGAGGACCTCATTCTCATCCCCTTCCCCGAGCCTGACGTCTGGTTCCTCGCCCTGCAGCTCATCTGTTACAGCGACGGGTAGGCTCGGGATCATGTGAAGATGAAGGGTTTTGACGGTCTTGTAGTATAAATGCAGGGTAGTACTTGTAGCCTGACGTCTGATTCCTCGCCCTGCAGCTCATCTGTTATAGTGATGAGTAGGCGTCTCGGGATCTTGTGAGGATGAAGGGCTTGGACGGGATATTTTGACGGTGGTTGTAGTAATAAATGCAGGGTAGTACTTTTGGCAGTGTGTTTCAGTAGCAGCTCATGATCTTGTGGGGCAGAAATGCTTGGACAGAATGTTGTAAAGGTACTTGTAGCAGCTTGCGATCTTGTGGGACTGAAGTGGTTATATTAATTGAGTTCAATGATTAGTACACACCACTTAGTACTCATATTAGGGCTGGAAAATTAAGCTTAGGTCTAAGATATTTGGTATATCAAGATAAGGAATGTTTAATCACAATTTTGATCATTTAAATTTCACATCCAAACTTGATTTTCTAGAGTTGTCAGGGGGAGGAACTGATTTTTTGAGGCATGGAAGGACCCGGAGTTCCTTCTGCCTAATTCATAAATGATAGCAAGGTCAGAGAGGTTAAGTATTCTACATCATCTAGTCTCAAGCTGTGTAATTTCCTGCTTATGATGCATACAAGTAGGCACACAGCTCCCCTAACAGCACCTCTACCACCACCCCCCACCAGGTATGAGGTGCCGTGCATCGTGGACCAGGCAATGGTGAGCCTTGACGTGCGAACTCAGCCGTGTGTCTTCGCTGGCGAGAGCCCCTGCGGACCCCACGGCCTCTGTCAGGAGACCCACCGCGGCATGTTCTTCTTCACCAGCTGTGTGAGTCACCATTCTCAACCAGGATAAATGGAACCCAACCCTGTCGAATAGCTGGGAGTCCCTGTATAATAATAATAATAATAATAATAATAATAATAATAATAATAATAACTACAATAATAATAATGTAACAGTAGCAAAAATTCATGACCCACCACCTCACAGATGTGCACGGAGGGCTGGCAGGGCTGGGGCTGTGAGGACGGGAACGCCGCGCAGGGCTGGAGCACCGTGCTGACCGGGGTGTGTCTCCTGACCCTCAGCAACGTGTTCTTCCTGCCGCCGACAGTCATGGCCCTGCGCCGCTGCCTCTACTCCCAGGCACTGCTCTTCAGTGCCACCATGGTCGCCTCGGTGCTCTACCATGCGTGTGATAATGAGGTGGGGAGAGAGGGAGGCACATAAAGCTACAGTAAACTTAATTTACTGAACTTATATTAGTGGAAGGCATTACTTTTGGTTAGTTTTTGCTTGATTTAGTGGAATGAAATAGTCAGCTGTCTTATAATTATGCAAATAACAGGGGGAGTCAGTGTTTGATTGACGTAGCTATGTATATATATTAGAAACAGATTGGCAAATGTGATCAAACCTGGAGCATGATTCCCAAAATGCCTTTGTACAATTTCAATAAAATCTCATTCAAATATGTGGAATATTCTAATAAATTAGGAGGAAATATTGGAAGTTCCATTTAGTGGAAGGGTAGGTTTGAGTTATTTTACAATATTGAGTTTACTGTAGCTAGGCAGATAGATAGTTTATTGCAGGACAGTCGTACATGAAAAGCAAAATACACAAATCAATGGTCCAAAGAGATTTTTTGAGGTGTATACATGTACACTTTGATGTCCTAGACTCAATGATTGGATGTTTGTAGACTGTACAAAGTGAATTCCAGCAAAACCCTGACCCACCCAGCCAACCTTGCTTTGCTCCCCCTGCAGGTCATGTCCTGCTGACTCACCTTGCTCCCCCCTTCAGGTCTTGTCCTACTGCCTCACCAAGTATGAAGTGCTGCAGTTCACCGACTTCTTCTTTTCGCTGCTGTGCTTCTGGGTGACGGTGGTGGGGCTCGGCGGCATCGACCAAGTGCTGTGTCCCCTGCTGCACACTCTTGGGGTGGTCATCATCGCTCCAGCCGTCCAGTACAGTCGCACTGCCCTCGCCTCCTTCACGGTGCCCATGGCCATCGCCGCCTCCATACCTGTGAGTCTTGGCCCGGCCCTCGGTTTGTCTGTATGTCTTGAACTTTGTACCGCGGCAGTATTGTAACCGCTGGGGTCATCTGAGTGATGTGATACCAGCTGACAAAAAAGCTGAAAACAGGAAAAAGCATCCACATTAATATCTAGGATGGTCTGCAATTTCATGGAGTACATTGTAAACCTCTCCCAGTGGTAATGAAGTCTTGCCCCACCAGCATGTGATGACCCCACGAACTCATTCACTATAGAAACTAATTTTGTCCTCATTAACAGTGCAGTTTTAGCTATCTTTTTGACCTTGACTTTCCTAACCTCACCATTGTTTTTCCAACATCCATATCAACCGCTACAAACCCCACAGTGTTTGTGGTGAACGACAAGGCAGGATTTGGGTCCCTCCGCCATGTTTGATTACCAATGTTTTATCAATGTCTCACTTCACTTATGTATCACTCCCTGTCACTGGAGACAAGACTACTTGTTGGCAGCCCAGGCCCCTCACTGCACCATAGGTGTGATCCATAGTGAAGTAATAACATATTATTCTTGCTTCCTTGTCTCCATGTGTGGTGCTTCTCACATGTGTTCCAATTGGGCTGGCAAGTGTGAGTGTGCACATGTACTGTGGTTGCCTTGTTTTGTCCCTGCAGTATTGCCTCCCCCCACAGCTCCTCCATGTGGCATACCAGCGGTGTAGGAAAGGCTCCTGGCCAACCATCCAGGCGGAGCAACTCCTGTACCGGGGAGTTGGTGTGGCCCTGGCGCTCACCGGCCTTATCCTGTTTGGCCTCCTGCAGACCAAGAATAACTATAAGGTGAGCTGATGTTCATTTGTTCACTCAGTTCAGTGCTTGTTCAGAGGGAGAGCCTTTGCAGTGGCCCTTCTGTGTGGCCATCCTGTCCTCATTCTTGAAAAGGTTTTCAGATTATTTTTGCAGATTTCTTAAATTTATCTTTTCCTAATAGGCACTCAGTGCAACAAGGCACCAAAACTTCAAATTGAGAAAAATATTTCTTTCCTCAGCAGTCCTGATTTGTTCTTGGTAAATGGACAGCTGACTGTATCTAAACACTTCACATGCTGGTGGAGCGCCGACATGACATGAGATACCACGCACCATGTTTTTATTAACATTATTATTCTTGCTCTAATGTATCTTTTTCTTCCAGTATGTGCACAGCGCTTGGCACGTGGTCATCGCACTCTCTCTCGTCTTCCTGCTTCCGTCCCGCAACCTGGCCAGTCAGCCGGGCATGGCCGCCCACAGCCCCAGCAGCAGGCAGCCCGTCTCCCTCTCCAGCGACGACGCAGAGCTGATTGATGTCGGAGAAGCGACATTTGACTACACGTCGTCGCCCGTCTTCCATGTTACCTCGGACGTTGATTTCTTGTTGACGGACAGTGAGGAAGATTACCGAGGACCAAATAGTAGTAGTGAGTAGCAGCGTTTGTATTTATGACTATCCTGTCATCACCCATCACCCTTCACATGAGCTGTCTAGAGCCAGGCATTGGGTAGGTTCAGGGTGTCACCCACACCTTCAGCATCCTAACACTGCACAATCTTCAACATTTTAAAGCATTAGAAGTCAAAGTGGAAGGCTGAACCTAGTAAGGGAAGGACTTTGAGTTCATGCCATGGCTGTTTGCAGCAATGAACAAACTTGTCAGGCTGGATTTCACTGGACAGTATGTGTTGTAGATAATGGAGTTCTTGTATCCTGAAAGAAGTGGGTCTTTTAACATCACTGATAATAAATGGCTTAATGTATTCAAATGCTGGAGGAATAAGTGACATTCTCAATCTATATAGAGAGACAAACAGAGTTGTTTTGAAATAGAAAATGCATTTCACAGATATTTTTTGCAATGATTTTCCCGTGCACAGCCTTCCCAGGGAAAGTGTTCACATATGAGCACTTGGGCCAAAGCTCTTAATGTTTCTTAGCTTGGACCTGCAAACCAAGCTCATTAGTTGTTGACAAACAACCTCTAACCATTGCCATCACAGTCCACTGGCTTTTAGTAACTTTATCAGATGAGAGGTGTGGGATAGCCTGTAGGGGTGGGAGAAACATGCATAGTTACTTGGATAGCTACTTAGATAGGTTCTTGGATTAAGAAGCAATGATGGGTTGAGGTTTGCAGGTGTTCAAGGCATTTCACCGCCTTTCACTCAACATGACGGATGGCTCATGAGGTCCTGTATGTGTCTATGGTACAAACTTGTGAATGGTCAGACTGCTTAAGGTGTGGTCCACGTTTGACAGTCCAGGTGGAAGCATTTCCCTGTCAGTTTTCTTGTGCTCTGAGCGGCCTTCAACAGTGTTTTCTTAGAAATTTTTAGGGAGAAAGATGTAGTTGTGTACTTGCTGGAAATTGTGAAGAATATAACTTTGTAGTTTTACATGAGTAATTTTGATGTGAAACTTAGGTCATTATAGTTTGTGAAAGCTCTTTCTAATGAACCTGAAAATATTTTTATGCTTAAAAACTTCATGTGGAATTAATGATACTTGCAAGGCAAAGAAGTGGATGGGGTGAATGAGTGTAGAGATGAGGTTTTGGTACCGAATGATGTAGTGTAATTCTGAACATATGTAGGAAGGAGAAGGCAGTCCTTGTGTTGGTGAAGGTAGCACATTAAGACTAACCAAAGAAAATAATAATTTCATAGAAGTCATATACTCAGATTAAAACAAAAGGCAATTACTGGTGATGTTTTTAATAAAATTCTGAAGCATTCCTGGAATTGCTATCACATAGCAATCTACCACATACTGACACTATTATGGGTCCATGGGGGGTGATTTCTGAGCATTTTAATTGCCCTAAACAAGTTTAACATGTAAATTTTCACCCCAAGAGAAAAGGACTGAGTATAGTGTACAGTAGAACTTTATGCAAGAATAACTAAAACTAAACTTAAATAATTCTGGTCCTGTTCAGTCAATCTGTACGGTGTGTGTGCTCATAAATGGTGCAACATGTTAGCACTACAATAGGCACTGCAAATAAACAGACCAGCTGCAGGATGGCTTGAATATCACAAAATAAACAGCGATAATGCACGCCAAATACTAGCTGAGGATGGTCAGGGAAGCAGTGCGGTGGGTGACAACAGTGCGCTGCGCTGGTGCAACCTTTGGTGCACTCCGAGTCTCGGTTTGAAATCTGACAGTGAATGAGTGACAGAGGAATAATTGTTTTAGTGATGTTGCTATCAATATAGACGACAATGGTTATTAGTTGGCCACCATAGTTGTAGCAGATTTAATATATACCAGACCATCGTGGAATGGACTCCACCTGTACTCTGCATCACATTGCATGAAGTGTGTTGTGTTGCTGGCCATTTTGGTTTGTGACAAAGTAAACCCTACAGGGACCCTCCCCTCTTGGGTCTCAGTGACTCATCCATTTATCTGTTCACCAACACATTCATTCCTGTGGCATTGAGTACAGTAGTTTACCTGCACTGGTTTTGATTCAAGGGGAAACCTGTGGAAGTATCAGTTAAATATGGTCATAAAACTTTATTGAGATTAATATTAATATATTGTATATGTTTAGCATTTTGATGGAAATGGAGATTCTGAGTTTTTTTGTTGTCTCTGGTCTCGGTGGATACTTTAGCAGGTGTGTGGTTAGCTGTAGGTGTTTGTGTGTGGTAACTGGCAGTGATGTGGCAGAGGGTGATGGAAGGGAGTCCTGGCAGTGACTACCACTGCACTGTGACTGCTGTCTCTTTACAGTGCTACAAGGATGTCTTGTGCACAGCTACAGTTTGTACAGGATACTCAAGATCAACACTTGGATCACCATATGAATAGACTAATTTTGTTTCCAAGTGTACATTCATCATTGCTCAACACTGTTTCATTGAGCATCAAGCCTTTTGATGGGAGTGAGGAGTGCTGCCACAGCACCATGTGGTGCTGCAGCTGTAACACCTCCAACAGGGGCATGTGTAACAGCTCTGCCTTGTCATGCACAAAATTTCTCCGTTTACTCTCGGGTACCAAAACTTTTGGTCGTGTCGTCCTCCTCCCAGTTGGACATCCTAACAGTTTGAACCATGCAGCTTGTACACTCAAGGCTGAAGGTACCTTCCATCAAGATCCAGACCACTCTTTTGTACATTATGTAGCTTCTGCCTTTCATAGTAGCCACCTTCATATATATATAGCATAGAGCAGTTAACTGCTACATTTGATGTACTTATGTAGCACAAAGTATATTTCTGTAGATGAACAGGTCTCAGTCATTTATTGAGGTGCCTTCTCACATCTGGTGCACTGAAGTCTAATCACTATCATGTCTTGAATCAGGTTGTTGACATGGGTCACTCCTCAGAGCTTTAGGGAGTCATGTCTGATTGTATAACTAGGTTCATAAGATAGTTTGTGTTGTGCAGCAAGGGGTGTGGAGTGTGTGTGCCTGTGCAGGCTGTAGCTTTTGTACTCTTGCACAGGAAACACTTGGCTTGGCTTGCAGCAATGTGTCCTGCATCGTGGGATGCACACTCACTTGTCAGTGTTCAGTAACTTACGCAGCTGATGAATCTCAACAGTGCCTGCTGCCAACTTTTTGTGTATGTATGTGTGTGCTAATCACCACAGACTGATCACGTGCTGTGTGTGTGTTCGTGTGTGTGCAGCTGAATCCTCTAATGAGGAATCTGTAAATTGGAAAGTCTTATTGTACAAGGAGATGCAGTTTTACTCCTGACCATTGTAAGGTTCTCCTGGGCCTGGCTGTACAAGTGGCTGTCAGCCCATCATCACAAGGTACCTGCATCAGGCGCGTGACAGTTCAAGTGACCCCGTGTGTGAGTCACCTGCACTGTCACCTGTCCGGCGGGCAGACAGCCACACACCTGAGCCAGGCCTCACAACTAGTGGAAGGAGTTGACATTAGTAGGGTAGTTTTTTATTGATTTTTTTCTGTGTGTGTAATGGTTAGAGTTTTAAAGGTGTTTTGAAGGTCTTTTTAGAATATGTTTGCCGCTTTGTACGCATCATTCTAGCTTATGCTCAGATGAAAAAGAAACCTGCTGTGGGAAATTGAACAGAGATGAAAATATAATACAGTACTCTTAACATTTGTTTTGTCTGTAATTCATATTTGAAATATTTCAATTTCCAAGGTGTGATTTATCTGAGCGAAGCATTAATTAGGTTGATATGGATGTACAAGTTGGCAAACCTATCTTACCTAGGGCCAAGGGATCAAGGTTTACTATGAGACGCTCCGTGCAAGACTTCAGCCCGGCCCTCCATGGTTGTGAAGTGACATTCCCTAAGATGCTAGAAGCTATTGACCTTATGCAGTAATGTCAAGTGTTTCCAGTTTGTCTATGCAGTGAGGCTTACTGCATAGACATCATGGCTCAGTCTGGCCAGAATCACTGCTAGGAAATTCACTATCAGCAGTCCCCTTTATATGTATGTTCGATATACATACAGTACTCACTTATTCATACACAATTTTTCACCAAATATCAATACTCATGCAATATTTGGTTATACATTTGAGAAAGGAGTTTGAAAGTTTGAATTTTGGGGGACTTAGCCAGGGCAGCGCAAGTTACACACCCATTTGTACCGGCGATGTCAGAGTGTTGTGCTCAGGACTTAAAAGAAGCTTACATGCTCCTGCACACCAGACTTGACCGAGTTATACCCGGTGAAAACCTCCCAGGCCTGGCCCCAGATGGGAGGTGGGGAGGCACATAGATGCCACCCACTGCTGGATGAAGTAAGAAGAGTTCAGCATCAATTTTAAATGTATGAATTACTGTATTATTACCTTGGAGATTTTAAGTGCTCACTACAAATTTATGTAGCTTGAATATACATAAGTGGGGGACTGCCTGTGCAGAGATAAATAAATTATACCAACACTTGGAAGCAAAACATGAGAACTGTAATAAGAATAATAGCAATAGGAACAAAAAAATCCATATGAAAATATAGAATCTACAAATTTATTCCTATTAGAGTATCTTACACTTTAGGGTTTGTTTGCCAGTCCACTTGCACCACTCCAGTCAGCACTGTTAGTAAGGAAGGAAACTGCTGGAAAACTGAATTGAACTTAAAAACAAAAGTCAGAATATAGTCTGATTATCAATGTCTTTTGACTTTCATTATAATATATTCGCTTCATTTTCCAGGACAGTTTTCTCCAGATGAGGATCGATTGGAGCTGGGTGTGTAGATTAGCAAACACGTCTTAAGGTAGACATTTGAAAAGTTAAATCCTCCGTGTCATATTGTTAGGTTGTCTTGCACCTGGTATTCTTGCCTGCCATGCCTCGTACAACACTTACAAGAGCCTGCGGTGGGCGGCTTCATCATGGTCATGGCCGCCTCTCCCAGGCGTGTTTGTTTGTGGCCACTGCTGCCCTTTGTGCCACTGGTGCACCCCCTCGTGTCAGGGGGGGACCCGGGGCAGTGAAATCATTGATAAAATGGTGCCATTTATACAGAGGACATTTTCCCTGTGCCATCTGAGCACTGTGGCAGAAATGTAGAGTTATATTGTAATCTTTTGGTACCTTCGTGATACTGACCTAAGGTTCGCTTGCACATCTTATTATTGTCTCGGAGCTACGTCAGCTAATTCATCTAGTCAGTAGGTATTATGTCAAGTAGGTACGTAGTCTGTCTGTCTGACCGATCTCTTTCTGTATCTTGACCTATCTCCCTACCCACCTACCTACACCTCTGTCTATTGGTACAGCTATGTATGATATTAAATAACTCCTTTTTAATATTTTAGTGAACTAATTTTATAGGAATGTAAATCACTGCCATAGAGATAATTATTGTTGGTGCATATCTTAAGGTTCGAGGAAAAACCAAGTCTCTTTCTCTGTCTCTTTATCTATCAATCTCTCTCCCTCCCGTCATGGTGTAAGAATGAGTCTTGGTGATCTGTGTCGTCAGTGAGGTGGGTCTCGGTGCCACTTTCTCACTCCTGTTGTGCCTCGCGGCTCCCTGTGTTGGCGGCAGACTGAACCAAGTGTGCTGCTTCAAGGCACGCAACGCACTACTAACAGATCTCACAGTGTTCATGAAGTTTGCCAGGTGACTCACACCATTCCACCAGGCATCTCACAAATATAAATACTTTGGAAAATTGAGCTGAGGCATGAAAATATACTTGCCAAATTAAATAATGTTTGCCACCTATAATTTGAAATTACCATTTGTATGCCAGCTTAGATAAATTTACGCGAATAGTTTTTTTCTGATGTCATTAATTAAAATGGTGAATATGAATTGGTAAATTTGCCCTGCATTGCTTAGTGATGAATGTGATCCCATATGATCCTGAAGGATATGGTTCTAAAATACTGTGGAGCTGTTCAGTCACCCTCAACACAGGAGGCTGGAGGCACCGTCAGCACGGTACTTTGGTACACCAAGGGATGAAGGTCCTTGCAGGGCTGCAGGGGCCAGGTGTTCATGAACTACCTGTCCTGTGATGCTGCCCCAGTTTGCTCTGTCACCACTTTAGCTTGATATCAAAATTAATCCTGTAATTCACACTGAGGGGGTTTAGTATGCAGTATATTGCTTCTCAGATCTTTCCCTATGGTTAGACATGAAAGACTTCCCCGTGGGAGGGAGTCCAGGCTTTTCACCTCAGTGAGTGCCAGGCTGCCACACCTCGCGCTGGTGCCTGGCTGGAGCAAGGGGGTGACGGGTGCTGGTTGGACAGGACTGACGGTGCTCAGAGCCCAGCAAGACTTTCTCCTAGCGTGTACTTTTTATGACTCCATGTACTACACAGATATCATAGCGTACTGCAAGAAGATATTTTCTCTGTCTATTTATAGTATATTTATAACTGTATAAAAGAACATTTGACTCACGCAGTATATATAAATATATATATCTATATTAAACATGTTTTCTTTTTTCCTTTTGGGATGTTGCCTGAGGTGTATGGAATGTTTTGTTGTTGATGGCAGCCCACTAGAGCATTTTCTGGTTGGCTGTGCCTCAAAGAAAAGAGTGTAGTTACTTCCAAAGTGCCAACAGGTAGTAAGATCTGATTTGCTGCATTTTGATGTATGTACCGTCAAACCTCTGTTTACGAGTGCCCTAGTTTACAAGTGTTTTGATTTATGAGCAAAAAATCCCACAAAAAATGCCATGGTTTGTGAGCAGTGACTTGGTATACGAGCATCCTGTTTGTTGCTTTTTTTTATTTATTTATTTGTCGCCACCTGCCGGGTGGGGACACAGGCTATATGGAGGCTCGTACGTCCCTTCAAGTAGGGACCACAAACCTCTGCCGGGTGACGGCTCATGAAGGGGAGGTGAGGATGCCGATAGACCGACTTTATCGGCTTACATCAGCCTAGCTGACCAAGTCTGTCCTTTAACGAGGACTGGCTTGTCTCTTTGTAGTACAAGCTGAAGACGTGAGCGTGGGTTCCCTTTGTTCACTGCAAGACGAGAGTGCTCAAGGCAGAAAACAATGGGAATAGAGTTTCAGTTAGGGCTGCCACCTTGATTTAAAAAAATGAGGAATGCAACATCCCATTCTCCAATAGAGAACAAACCCATATTCTAAGTTCTAAGGAACAGATGTCAATCCTAAAATTTCTCTGGCCTGCCAAGACTGACAGCCCCTGCCCGCTGCTGGTAAAGGCAAAAGGAAAAAGGGAGAGACGTTGCGACGTGTATTTTACTTGTATTTCAGGACGACCCTTGACAAACATAATTTTATGGACTGGTGTTGTGGTTCACCGAAAAAAGCGCTCATTACAGTTTTAAAATACTGAATTTTATCTGCTTAACCATTCAGACAGGCAAATACGGAACAAATGTCTTTCTGTATTTTAAGGAAAGGATGGCAAGTTTGCAACCCTAAGGCATCATTTGGCGATATATGGCCTTCTTGAATGACCCCCCCATTCTTGAGACTTTTCACCTCCCTCCAGTAATCCGCCAGAGCGCTCTATCATGTTCATATGATTGGATGAACCAACACTATTTGTCATTTTGTCACTTACCAAGGACAACACGTGTTAATTTAGTCACAGTTACTGGATCTACAGTTCATTAGGAGTATTTCAGTGGCTACTTAGTGTCACTGCATGCAACGGAGTTTCTTAAAACGTTCTTTTTCTCTAAAAAATCTTGACAATTGGCATCGTTTCACTTTCTTGTTTCTAGCAATGACAATGTTTTCATATCGGGAAATTCTTACTTATCCTACAGTGATGCTTTAAAGTAGTCTGTGAAGCAACAGTAACACAAGAGTAAACTCGTGAACTCTATATCCACCCCCACCAGGGTTACCCATAGGAACCTCAGGAAATGGTCATCTCTATAGGCCTATGGAGGTGCGGCCAGCAAGACAGTGACCGTACCCAGTCCCGCTGTGGCTTACGCGGGACCCCCGACTCTTGCTCAGTCTAGGGTAATTCTTGACCGCCAGATGACAGCTCTAGTCTCAGTCCACGTTGTAAACTCGTAGAAATAGCATCTGTGCGCTTATGTCATGTTTTCAGCACTACAGTGTGAGTTCTTTGTGCTTTAACAATGTCCCCCAGAAAAATGAAAGAAGAAAACAAGAACAGTGGATACTATGCTCGCAACAGGAGCGGGGGGCGGGCCTCGGCGGCTTGTATGCCCTCCTGGACGTGAATGACTCCTGTTCACCCTCCATCTTGGAAGATACGTCGGGTTAGCTTCACGTTGGTGGTCGAACGTAGTTCCGGTGCCTCGAGAATAGGAAAACTGCAGCTGCTAAACCCCAGGGCGAAGCCTACACCTCAAGCGTAGTTAACGGTTGCGGGAGTCTCCGTAACAACCGTAACACATTGATTCCTGTTTCATACTATTTATCATTGCTATTTGTTAGTAAAATTACTTTTATTCTGTAAAAAATAAAATGTAAAAAGATTTTCATATAAATATTTTTTTGAGATATGGGATGCATTAATGGGATTTACATTAATCTCAATGGGGAAATTCATTTTGGTTTATGAATGTTTTGGTGTGTGAGCAAAACTGCGGAACGAATTAAACTCGTAAACTGAGGCTTGACTGTATATACACATGTATATACCCTGTATTGTGATGATCGTCAGTTAATAACAAGGTAAGGTAAAGTTTGGGGCACAGGCTCTAGTGGCGTGTGGTCTTGGTTCTCACTTGTGTCCCATTGACCCTTGGGCCTGTGGTGGGTGAGGACCCGTTACTCCAGATCACAGGAGAAATGCAACATCTGGGTTACCACAATTTACCTTCTCCAGGTTTCCACATATACTCATTTATAGACCTGCCCAAAGGGAGGCTGAACAGCTAGGTGGGCTGAATAGCGACTGCCCAGGCCAGAATTCGAGTGATAGACTGATTGATTTTGGGCCGGGATTCTAGCCCAGGCTGGCAGATTCACAGCTGGGCATGCCAAGCACTGCACTACGGAGGCAGAGGCACTAATTAATATGGTGTAATGTATAGTGCAAGTGATAATATCTGTAAAATTAGCTGAGGTAAGGTAAATTGTGGGGGGGCATTTTTTGTATTTGCTACCCAAGAGAGGGTGGCTTGTTTGACTCAGGAGTTGCACGGTAAGAACATAGGCAGTCTTACCCATGGGGCGACCTGGCTTGTGCTTCTCAGGCTTGGGTCACAGCTGTGGTGTGAGGCTGGCGAAGTGAGTGCACCAGGCAGAGTACAGTGATCCCTTTTTCATTGTTTCAACATGCCATCTGTGCCACTGACATTTTTTTTTCAAATTTAATGGCAGATATTAATTTTCATACTGAGGCAGACACCAGCCTGCCCACGGCTAGTGTTGCTGGAGGCCAGGGTGCATCGTGGCCTGCAGGACAGACCAAGACTAGCCTGGACCTGTCTCGCATGACTGGCCAGACTGGGCTATTTCGCTTGGTTCACAGGGTGGGGAGAAGAGACAACCAACACTATTCATCATTGTTTTAGTCACTAAGGACATCACTGGTCAGCCTTGTCACTATGAGGTCTGCACTCTGCAATATGTACATACATTTTCTTGAGCTGCTTATACTACATTGTGCTTAGCAAAGAATTGTACATGATCTGTTTGAATAAACTTTTTTACATACTGAAGCTTATGAATTATACACATCCATCATCATAAGGAAATATTTGTGTTAGGTTTAGATGCACTGTTACCTTCACCCCGGGGATTGATCTGGCCACAGCACACACAGGGCACCGCAGCCACCACCTGAAAGACAAAGTAATGGACACAGGTAATGATGATGGTAGGAGAAGAGGAAACCCAAGTGGAAAAGAAAAGTGATGGTGGTAAAAAAGTAGAACAAGGAAGAAGAGAATTAAGAAATAAACACCAAAGAATCAGTGAATGAATAAAGAAAAAAAAAATCATGAGTCCTTTAAAAGAGAAACATTAATATATTACCTATTTCTAATCACACTTTGTCGGTCTCTCTCTCTCTCTCTCTCTCTCTCTCTCTCTCTCTCTCTCTCTCTCTCTCTCTCTCTCTCTCTCTCTCTCTCTCTCTCTCTCTCTGCCTCCGTCTGTCTGTCTCTTTGTCTCTGTCTGTCTCCCTCTATCTGCCCGACAAATCACTGGACACAGTTTATTTGGATCTTCTAAATCCATTTGATCAAGCTTTACACAATAAATTACAATACAAAATTAAGAAACTTTACTTTTGGGGTTTACTACACACATGGATCACTAACTGGCTGAACAACGGAGAAAAAAAAATGATTACTGAAGCTGCCTCGGAGCGGGCGCCTGTCACAGCGGTGTCTCTCAGGGTTCGGTTCTTGGGCCAGTACTGTTCATAATTTACATCCATGACATCGATGTTGGACTCACTAATTTTATTACAATTTGCTGGCGACGCGAAGATTGGTAACTCAGTCCTCTCAGAGAAAGACAGGGAAAGACTCAAGATTTGTATAGGGGGGGCTCCCGTGGTAGAGTAGTCTGCCTTGCGCTTCGGCGGGGTGCTAAGGCGTGGGTTCGAGACCTATCAGTTACCATGGGGTATTTCTCTACCAGCCGTCTGGGGGGTTGCGCGGCATGCACCGCCTTCCTCCATTGGGGTATATCCCCAACGAAATACCAAAAAAAAAAAAAAAAAAGTTTTATAGAATTGCAGCTTAATTGACGTGATAGGAGATGCCCTTTAACTTAGATAAGTGCCAGATTATTCAAGTCGGCACAAAAATAAAGATTCGATTATGATGTGGCGTGAAAAGTTAAAAGCGTATTGTTAGCTGGTTGTCAAAATTGGATCGAACAATTAGTTATCGCAACGGTGTGTAGTCTGCCAAACACCAGTCAAGATCGCATGCAACCCGCGGATCATGGCCCCCCCTCCAGTTCTGAGCAGCTCCGCACTGATGTTACAGATACCATGTGCCTTTCCACCCCTCAACCTTGCCACAGCCTCTCGACCTCAAGAGAGGTTGAACATAAAGTCGATTGGTGGATCAGCATCCGGCATTTATAACCCAGCAGCTGGAAGCTGCCCACTCGGAGGAAAAATGGCTACACTGATGTATAAATGTGAAGAGTGGTACACTAATGCATAAATTACCTAAACATAACCATGAACAATATGCTGCTTGATTACCTCTGAAGCTTTCTCTGGCTCCGTTTGAGCGTATCCTAGAGTGCCCTCACGTATGTCTTGTCCTTCAGAACAAGTGTTTGCGCCATCCTCTCCTGGCTGTAACACCCAGTGCGTGCTTCCCTTCTGCCTGCCGTGTGCACACCGCCGCCTCCAGCCGTGAAATGGAAGACCAGGGGAGAGCAGCTCCGGAGAGGGAAGAGAAGCACCAAAACAATGAACAAATTAGCCGCGGAGGCCTGCCATTGGACTGCTTCTGGTGACTGGTCAGAATCGGGAACGCTCCACTCCAGACACCATTACCATGAACTCAACAGAGGATGCTCATTATAGGTGACCACTTCCATGCCGCCGAAGAGACTCACCATAACAATATTCTGCGGGAGAAGGCGACGCTGTTGTTAAGACTTGTCAGCGGTAATTGCTACTCAGACAATTCGTTTTCTATAGTGAAACACACTTCATTATCTTTTTTTACTATTTAATGTTAGGTTTTTATTGTCTTCTTCCTCATCCTAGTCTACATACATACCAAACAGTGACATTGTATAGTAAAAATATAGTTGGTCAGCATTTTTTTTCGTCACTACAGCGTCAACAATGAAGCACAACTCTGACAGACACACAACCACGTTCTTAGTGGAATTCTTGGACAGTTATTAACACACATCCGGATCAGGGTTCTTCAAAGTGCGGGTCGTGCAGTACTCGGCCGCTACAGACTACTATTTGGGTTACCGTTGAAACAAATAAATATTCTTGAATAAACAACAAAATACCAGACGGCGGGGAACATACATCCTTTAATACTGTCAAGAGGGTCAACTGAGTGATATACTTAAAATAAATCTTGGTTTTGGTCTCGGTTGGGAGTTTCATTTCTCGTTGCTGACTACGGAATGGCCAATGAACAGCTACCAACCACATCAGATGAGAACGAGGTGGAGGAGGGAAGAGAGAGAAGGAGAAATAAACAGACGCTACCTCCACCTCCCTCGAGTTTGGGATATTTTGAATAACTGCGAGGAAGAAAAGGAAGAGGAGGAGGAAGAATAAACAAGCAATACCTCCATCTTCCTCGAGTTTGGGATGATTTGAAGAACTCTGCCCCAGATTGTAACTTAACTAATTCTGCCGCTCGTAATTGCTTGAAGTCATTAATCTCTACACTCTCATGAAGACACGTCGTTCTGCATACGTGGGTGATTATGCTATGCGTGCTTGCTTACAGACTACGGAACACACAAACACAAATACACTAGTCGGGGATTGTAAGAAGAGAAACACACTTTACAGGAGCCTTAATTAAGTGAATGTTGCGTCGGGATTTGATCTTTTTACTGCCAACATTGGAATGCACTTTGTTGCTCTATCATCCTCCGAAAAAAGGATTGAACATTATAAAACAATTTGTAATACTCTATCAGGGTCATACAACTAATAAATGGTCCCTGGTGTTCATAATTCAGCTTCGTTCAGACCGTACAGGATTTAGGAATGTATTAGATTCTATAATAATCTTGCATGAGAGAAAAAGAATGTAACGTAACGTTATAAAACACATTCGTAATACTCTAGCAGGGTCATACAACTAATGTTAAATGGTCCCTGACGTTCACAATTCAGTTTCAAGACCATGCAGGGTTACTAGACTCTTTAATAATCTTGCAAGAGAGAGTTAAAACGATATAATACCGTAAAACACATTAACACATTCATAATATTTTAAGGTCATAATACAACTAATTTTAAAATGGTCCCTCGCGTTCACAGTCCAGCTTCGTCCAAACCAGACGGAGAAAGGGAATAGGAAACCACAACAATGCCATTATGCTGACGAAAAATCGACGTAGCATTATAAAACACACTCATGGAACTTGAACAAGGCTAGAAAACTGATCGAAATAGGAAATGTTTTAAAAAGGATATAAATTCACACACTACATAGCATCACCTCGCACTTTGAAAGAATCGATGTAGCATTAAAAACACACTCTTGATAATCTAATAAGGCCAAGAAACTAATTGAATGGTCCCCGCCTGGCGTCCACAGTGTAGCTTTATCCAGACCAGGCCTTGAATAGGGTTAAAGTTCGTACTTAAAAAAAAACAAAAAAAACATATAACATTAAAAACACTCATAATAATTTTAAAAGGTCCTAAAACTAATCGTAATGGTCCCCGCCTGGCGTCCACAGTGTAGCTTTATCCAGACCAGGCCTTGAATAAGGAATGTCTTAAAAAGCATACAGGTTCTCACCAGTTCGTACTTTGAAGAAAAAAAAAACATGTAGCATTAAAAACACTCATAATACTTTACCAAGGCCAGAAAACTAGTGGTAATGGTCCCTGCCCGGCGTCCACAGTGCAGTTTTGTCCAGTTAGACCATGAGAACGGCAATGTTTTAAAAAGGGTACACGTCACACACTACGTAACACCACCTCGTAGATAGAAAATACTGATGTAGCATTATTGAAACATTCATCATATTTGAACAAGGCCAGAAAACAATATAGGGAATGTTTTAGAAAGCGTACAAGTCACACACCACGTAACATAACCTCGTAGTTAGAAAATACGGACGTAGCATTATTAAAACACTCATGATAATTGAACAAGGTCAGGAAACAATTTTGGGAATGTTTTAAAAGAGCGTACAAGTCACACACACACGCACACACACACGACGTAACATCACCGTAGCGTACAAAACAACACACTGAAGTAAGGCATGCAGCGTGATCTCGTTATCCTTGCATCTCCTGTACTGCGACCAACGTGTCTGTATCACCACTTGCTCTCTATCACCACGGGGAAGATGTGTGCACTCGAGAAGGCCAGTGGTGAGGAAACTATGAACTAATCTAAAATATAAGTAGGTCTATAGGCCTACGAACCACCACTACAGGTTAATTTGTGAGTGGTAAGAAGAAACTGTAAACTAAGCTATATCATAAATAGGTATATATGCTAATAGGTATATGTACTCGAGAAGGCCAGTGGTGGGTAAACTATGAACTAGTTAAGATAAGGAATAAATATGTCTGGTAGAGAAGACGAGTGGCAGGATGGAACTATCAACTGAACTAGATTATAAATATATGTACTTGGGAAGGCCAGTGATGGGGGAACTATGAACTAACTAAACTAAAGAATAAATATGTCTGCTAGAGAAGACGAGTGGCAGGATGGAACTATCGACTGAACTAGATTATAAATATATGTACTTGGGAAGGCCAGTGATGGGGGAACTATGAACTAACTAAACTAAAGAATAAATATGTCTGCTAGAGAAGACGAGTGGCAGGATGGAACTATCAACTGAACTAGATTATAAATATGTGTACTTGAGAAGGCCAGTGGTGAGGGGACTATGAATTAATCGAAATAATAAATAGGTCTATACAAAACAAAAATTTGTGAATGGCAGGAGGAAACTGTAGACTAACTAAGCTAGATCGCAAATATGTGCACTCGAGAACTAAGCTACAAAAATAAATATACGTACTCGAGAAGGCCAGTGATGGGGAGAACTATCAACTAATTAAGCTAAAAATTAATACTGTTAAACAAAACCAACGCTACAGGCTAGTTTATGAATGTATATGCACTCGACAGGGCTAGTGGTAGGGAAAAAAAATGAACTAACTATGATAAGAATATAAATATGTCTAGTCAAGAAGGCCAGTGGTAGGTCGAACGTATGAACTGAGCTAAAAATAAATATACCTTTACCCTATGCAAAATTGAAGCTACGGATTGCTTAATGAATGAATGTCTATTCGAGAAGGCCAGTGGTAGGGATAACTTGAGCTAACAAGATTAAAGTATGAACTATCAACTTACTAAGGTGAAGAAGAAACTAACTCCAAACTAACTAATTAAGATAAAAGTTAAACTGCAGTTACTTTATGAATGCATGTCTGCTCGAGAGGACTTTGAACCGACGATATCAAAGAATGAACTATGACCTAACTAAGCCAAGGAAGAAACTAACTCTAACTAAAAATAAAAGTTAACTATATCAACACTCAAAAACAAACTACAGTGACTTTATGAATGTATGTCTGCTCGAGAGGACTTTGAACCAACGATATCAATGAATTAACTATGACCTAACTAAGCCAAGGAAGAAACTAACTAACTAATCAAGGAAGAAACTACAAACTAAGATACATAATAAATATCTCTATACAAAACCACAGCTACGGAATACTTTGTGAACGAATGCCTCCTCGTCTCAGGAAAAATGCCTCGAAGTACTATGCCTCTACCTACAGTGTGCCTCATATGCCCAACCTAAATGTAAGGCCCAGCTTGACCCTTCCCACAACGGTCCTAGAATCAGTCACACGTAGGGAGAAGGGAAGGAGTGCCAAGGAAGGGAAGGGAAGGGAGGGAAGGGTAGATGACGAGGGAAAAGTATGATAAGGAAGCTGAGGATCGGAAAAAGGTGAAGGGAAAGGGAGATAATGAAGGACGGGAAAGAAGTGTAGTGGGAGAAGAGGAAGTGAAAAGGATAAGAAAAAAAAGTAGCATAAGTTGGAGAAGGTAAAAGGAAGGGAAATGACGAGGGAAGGGAAGGGAAGGGGATGAAAAAAGCATGTTGCGAGGTGACAGAAGGAGAAGCGAAGGGAAGATGACGAGGGAAAGAAAGGGAAGGAGATGAGAAAAGAATGTTGCGAGGGGAAAGAAGGGGAAGCGAAGGGAAGATGACGAGGGAAAGGAAGGGAAGGAGATGAGAAAATAATGTTGCGAGGGGAAAGAAGGGAAGCGAAGGGAAGATGACGAGGGAAAGGAAGGGAAGGAGATGAGAAAAGAATGTTGCTAGGGGAAAGAAGGGGAAGCGAAGGGAAGGTGACGAGGGAAGGGAAAGGAAGGGGACGAGAAAAGAATGTTGCGAGGGGAAAGAAGGGGAAGCGAAGGGAAGGTGACGAGGAAAGGGAAGAGAAGGGGATGAGAAAATAATGTTGCGAGGGGAAAGAAGGGAAAGCGAAGGGAAGGTGACGAGGAAAGGGAAGAGAAGGGGATGAGAAAATAATGTTGCGAGGGGAAAGAAGGGAAAGCGAAGGGAAGGGAAGGGGAGAAAGAAGGAAGTTGAAGTACGGAAGAAGGGAAAGTAAAGGAAATAAATTAAAAAAAAGGATTGTATGAAGGGGAATAAGAAAAATGAATGGGGAAATGATGGGGAAAGGAAGGGAAGGGAAGGGAAAGGCGACACACACACACACACACACACACACACACACACACACACACACACACACACACACACACACACACACTACATACAGACCTACTTCCTGGCTTCACTAAATGATATGTAACAGGAAATCAATCAACTACAGAACTCAGTCAACTACTTTTTCTCTCGACATTAATTATAAGAAGCAGACGAAACGAAACAACGAAATCTTCCACTACTCGAACCTGTATCTGTATTCCTGACTTTTTTTTACAAGCGATGTGTGAGGAAAGGAAATTCGTGGGTCACTTTATCCTACATCTGGCAGCTTCTCTTGGTCGTTAGATAGATAGATAGATAGATAGAGAGAGAGAGAGAGAGAGAGAGAGAGAGAGAGAGAGAGAGAGAGAGAGAGAGAGAGAGAGAGAGAAAACTAAGCCGTTTGTTATGCTATATACTGAACCAACTAACATCATCGTCTGAGAAATGATATGTCGGAGGGAGAAATTAATGTAGTACAAGCCACTGGATCTATCGTCGTCTGGCTTTCCCTTGGCTACTGAAACCTCTGTCTGATCCTCTTAAAAGCCTGTCCTCTCTCTACGGTATAAGGAGTGTAAACCCAATCGTACGCATCCTTCCAATTAGTACTCATAAGACATAACAGATGATTGACAGAAATGACTTGTGATAATTTAAAACAGAAATGGACTTAACGAGTATTTGAGATGATAGGAAAGGAAAGATTTATTGACTTTGGCGATACTAAAAATTTATGCTACTTAAATGATCCCAATTAGTACTCATATAACGTTACGAAGAATTGAGAGACGATATGAAAAGAAATATGAATTAACTTTGACAATACTTCAATTTTGTACCTCAACTCAATTTCCCACAGTAATTCATCCTCTCCTATACTGTTCTTTGCGTTAGTGTATGAGAACATTGCGTACCATGAAGTTTTTTCCTGCCACACCAACACGAAGTAACAATATTAGGGCGATGTCACGTCTTCTCTATACTGAACAAGCTCGTAACATCCTCTCCTACTCTTCTTTACATTACTCTAAAAGAACGTTGCATATGAAATCTTTCCTGCTATACATACGAGTCTTTTCCTCTACTATATAAGCTTATGATATCCTCTACCTCTGTTCTTCGCATTACTCTAAATAGCGTTGCATATGAAGTCTTTCCCGCTATACATACACGAGTCTTTTCCTCTCCTATACAAACTTATGATATCCTCTACCTCTGTTCTTCCCATTACTCTAATATAACGTTGCATATGAAGTCTTTCCCGCTATACATACACGAGTCTTTTCCTCTCCTATACAAACTTATGATATCCTCTACCTCTGTTCTTCCCATTACTCTAATATAACGTTGCATATGAAGTCTTTCCCGCTATACATACACGAGTCTTTTCCTCTCCTATACAAACTTATGATATCCTCTACCTCTGTTCTTCGCATTACTCTAAATAGCGTTGCATATCAAGTCTTTTCTGCTATTCATTCACGAGTCTTGTCCTCTACTATACAAGTTTATGATATCTTCTGTCGTTCTTTGCGTTACTCTAAAATAACGTTGCATATCAAGTCTTACCTGCTATACAAACGAGTCTTTTCCTCTACTAAATAAGCTTATGATATCCTCTCCTGCTCTTCTTCACATTACTCTAAATAACGTTGCATATCAAGTCTTACCTGCTATTCATACACGAGTTTTTTCCTCTACTATACAAGCTTATGATATCCTCTTCCTCTGTTCTTCGCATTACTCTAATATAACGTTGCATATGAAGCCTTCCCTGCTATTCAGACACGAGTTTTTTCCTCTACTATACAAGCTTATGATAATCGCTCTCGTTCTTTGCGTTACTCTAAAACAACGTTGTATATGAAGCCTTTTCCGTCACACCCACGCGCGTCTTCTCTACTGTACAAGCTCGTAACATCCTCTCTTGCTCTTCTTTGTATGACCTATCAGTGTGTAAGAGCGTTGCATATGAAGTCTTTCCCGCCACACACGCACACACACACAAGGAAACAGTTGGGGTGATCTCGCGTCTTCTTTTCTGCTATACAAGATTGTGATATCCTCTCCTGCTCTGTTTTGCATCACCTACCAAGTGTGAAAGAGCGTTGCATATGCAGTCTTTCCCGCCACACACACGCGCACACACGTACGAGGTAACAACGAGAGACATCAAGTTACCGACCATGTACTGCGCAGGTAGTAAAGATAACAAGGACTAAGGTAACAAAGCTAACTCTCCCTTTAAGAACACTCCTACCATCGGGGGACTCTAGCTACGTGGGATAACAAATAGCAGGATAACAAATAGGGAGTCATCAACCACTCTAAAGGGCCGGCAGGATAACAATCAGTAAGGTAACAAACTTCTCCCGTCAAGAACAATGAACCTACTGTCGGGGATAACAAGAATGGTCAAAAGGTCACACTGTATTGTTATCCATTTTGCTACTACCGTCAGGATAACAAGAAAGGTCGAAAGGTCACACCCTTCTCTATTACCGTCAAGGGATAACAAGGAAGGTAAAAAAGTCACATTGTAGTTATCCATCGTTCTACTACCGTCAGGATAACACGAAAGGTCAAAAGGTCACATTATAGTTATCTTCTCTCTACTACCGTCGGAATAACAATAAAGGTCCAAAGGTCACACTGTATTGTTATTCTTTCTCTACTACCGTCAGAATAACAAGAAAGGTCAAAAGATCACATTGCATTGTTATCCATTCTCTACGACCGTTGGAATAACAATAAAGGTCACATTAGTAAAGTTATCCATTCTACGACCGTCGGGAATAACAAGAAAGGTCGAAAGGTCACATTATATTTATCCATCCTTCTCTACTACCGTCGGAATAGCAAGGACGGTCAAAAGGTCACACAGTATTGTTATCCATTCTCAACTACCGTCAAGGGATAACAATATAGGCCACATTAGTAAGTTATCCATTCCACGACGGTCAAGGGATAACAATAAAGGTCACACGCTACAGGAGAGTGCGCGTTCAGTGATGCATTAAATTTTCATCAACGAACGCCATATTAACAGTCACTTTTATTGTGACGGGGAAGTCTGGTCACGGATAACAGTTACTAATATCATTCAGTTATTCTCCATCTGGGTAACAGTTAGTCTTAGTTTGTTTTTTTATAGCAGAGTCCATTAATCCGAACAGCTGTGGTTTTCCTGCTCCTAGGATTACTGGACCTTTACTGTAAGCTGAAATGTTCGGTTTAGAGATAAGAATAATAAGAGTGATTACCTTAGCAATATCAGCGTGTCCACTCAGCTGCAGCCATTCCAAGCTTCTCGTGGATAAAAATAATGATAATAATAATAAGAAGAATATCACAATAATCATCACCACTTCGATAATAATAGTAAAAATAACAATAAAAATACAAGTAAAATCATAAGGAGAAGCTCAGTTAAAATAATCTTCAGCCGTTTTCAGCCATTCAGATGACTCTTTCGTCGTTTAGCTAAAAATGCCTTTGTCGTTACCCCGAAGGCCTTGAGGTGTTCAGAAGAGCCTCAGCCGCTCAACCAAAGATCTTGAACACGCTGGAGAGCTGGTCGGAGATGGAGGAGAAAAAGCCGGATATTCCCCCCTGGGTGTTGGGGGCCGCGCCTTGGGGCTGCTCGGGGCCGCCGATGAACACAGGGCGCCGCTGGTGGCTTACTCGGTCCTGTAAGAGGGAAGGGAGGCTGGGGATTAGCAGGGCAGTAGTATGGGAGAGTGTAGCCACCTTCATCAGAGGCGTCATGGTGATACCGAAGGAGCCGCGCGAAATTCAAATCGAGGCTGATACAAGTATTTTTTTTGTACTCTAGCTATCGTCAGGATCTCGAAGAAGTACCCAGAACACACACAAAAAAACCTGTTGTGTCAGTATCAGTTTGAATTTCGAGTGGCTCTGTTGGTAACAATATGGCGCCTGTCAAGAAGATGGCTACACTCCTGTTTTCTCTCTCTCTCTCTCTCTCTCTCTCTCTCTCTCTCTCTCTCTCTCTCTCACACACACACACACACACACACACACACAGAGGCGAAATTAGCACAAACAAGAAAGAGATACAGGAGGGCAAAATACAGCAGAATACACATTCGTACAACGATCACTTATACTTCTGAAGCGAAATGAAAGTAAAACGAAGGCGCGCGGGACGAAAAAAATAATAACAGAAATAATAATAATAAGCTTGAAAACGAGTTGAAAAAAAAGAAGAAACAATGAGGTCGGCAAATACAGATATACTAAATGGACAGCGAAAAACAAGAAAAACGGCGCGTAATATTAATAACAATATTAATAATAAAAGTCGCAAGCAATGGTGAAAATAAGACATAAAGCTCTTAATTACTTTAAGACATGCACCACACCATCACTACCATCACCATTACCTCCATCACCATCGCCACCATTAGCAGAGTCCAGGTGGAGGGAAGAAGGGAGGGAGGGGGGAGGTGTCATGCAAGCAGCCCTCAGGCCCCACACTCCGTGACTCACTTCTCTTCAGAGGACTCTCGCAGCCTCGCTTGGGTCTGTGTGGGGGCAGCCCTGACGCCCGTGTCGCTGTCTTGGTATACAGTCAGTGTCGGGCCTCGTTTGGTAACACAGACTACGTGATGTTTTAAGTTCCTTGGCTTATTGCCTCACAATTCTGCGGTAACACCCACCCACATTTGATAACGCTTTCGTGGAGGTTGTGTTCGTGTTTACAAGGGTATTTTTATGTGCCTGGTGATAGTGTGACGGGGCTGCTACACCATGAATGTGAAAAACATTCATGAGAACCCAGATAATCTGCATCGTGGCCTTTGGAAGTGTTTGCCGTGAGAGCCGAAAGCGTCTGAGAATACTGGCTCCTTGTCTTCAGACTTTACTTTGACTTTACTAACACAGAGACAGGCTGGGCAGCAGCTGGATTGATATTTTTTGAAGTGAAGTGTGATTCAGCGTTATTCAAGCTTTGGGACATAACGATATACCCATTACATGTACAATGAAGATAATTATTATTATTATTATTATTATTATTATTATTATTATTATTATTATTATTATTATTATTATTATTATTATTATTATTATTATTATTATTATTATTATTATTATTATTATTATTATTAATATAATTGTTATTATCAATTTTTTTATGTATTTCTTTTTCTTAAATGCGAGGTGTGTGACGTGCGTGCGGCGGCTCGTCGTGCACTGAGTCTGACTGATGCGGTCAAGATCTAAATCAACTTATCTAGACCCTGGATACGGTACCGTGGGGCGCCGCCGCTGCCGCGACCAACCAGCGCGTGGTGACGGCGGGCGGCGAGGCTCACGGCGCGGCCTCACGGCCCATCACGGCAGCAGACAACACAATCCTCCGCCGTGAGCCTCGCTCCCTCACATCGACCACCCGCTGGCCGCCGCGGTCACGACGGGCGCCCCACGCGCCAGACACACAGGCTCGCCGCACCCCGGACTTTACAATGAGTGGACAGCGGCGGCCAAGGCGGCAAGAGTGACAGCGACACCCGCGGCGCCAGGGATGCTCACAGGGACCTGCTAGGGGAAACAGCCCGTTATTATCACCGTGCCCAATGTACACTGATGAAGGGCGCCAAGGGAATGTTATATCTAACAAAGGAAGGAGCATGCTCATGAACACATGCTGCTGTGTGCTAACTATAGGAAAGTCAAAATTATTGGGTTGCCCTAGTACTTGTTGAGTTAAAACATGAGCAGTTTATTGAACCATTCAACATGCAAATAACGAGGGTTTAGTAAGTTTAACATATACATAAATAATGCTGGTGTGTTGTGCACGGTCTTATACTAATGGTGTCTTCTATACCGGAATGTTTGTCAGTGTTCCAAAATCACCGAACACTCGCCAAGTGAAGAGTCGACACACGTTCTTTGGCGGCGTGACAAGAGTGTTCGAAACTGACGCCTCTGATCAACATGCTTATTCTACGACACGCCGCGAGCAGACGGAGTGAAGACCCTTAACTTGGCGACTGTTCCTGAGCTGCAAGAGCCGCAGACACGCTGGTGACGCACTGAGTCTTTCCGCACAGTGGCAGCAAAGGGGGATTCTGCTTGCATTAGTTTTGGGACGTTGACCTGACTCCAAATGCACCATAAGAGGTTTCTCGCGTGTCATTTATTAAGACATTTTAGGGGTTAGTGCTAAGGGTGTCACCAGTGTGGCCGCGGGTGGCTAATATTCCGTGTGAGTGGGAGTGTGTCAGTGTGTAAGTGTGTGTGGAAGCAGGAAGGAACCATACCGCAGCGGAGGGGACGGGCGGCTGCGGCTCGACGTGGTGCAGGTTGGGGCCGCTGGGCAGCACGTCCGGCGGGGGCTGGCGGGAGAAGGGGGAAGTGGGACGGTGAGGACTGGGCTCCAGCAGCCTCCCGTCGCTGCTCAAGTGTCGGGGAGCCCCATCTACATAGTCTACTACTACTGGTGTGCTCCTTCTTGACCTCATTCCTTCCATATGAAGCGTGCGATAACAGAGAGGCTTACGCGCGACATAACGTAATGGTAAGTAAGCCCCTCCGTCACTACACGCCTCGTGTGACCCACTGCTACTGGCATGCTCTTTCCTGGCATTATTCCAAGATACTCCAGGCTAACGCCGCCCTTCAACCATTGCTATGTAGCGGCAAGAGCCTGCTCAAACTCCAGGCTTGATTATGCGACCGAAAAGGCAGCTACTCGGGCAGCAGCCACCACTGTGAGGGGACTATGTCTATGTATGTCATAGTGACGGCTTTTACAGAGTAAGGGTCGAGTCACTGAGGAGTCGGAGTCAGCTGCTAACTCAATCGCCGCTTTTTCACAAATAAATAAATCAATATCGGACGGCGGCAGACACACAGTTATCAACACTAACAAGAGGATCTCAAATAGGTCATGAAGGTGACGCACAAGGTCGAATCTATCCCCCGCTCCGCGCCTGGTTTCCCGAGTCCCCGCTCACACGATGGTGCGAGAGGTACGTTTAATTTCCAGCGAGTGACAACTCTCAGGCAAAAACTGTTGGGCCAATATCATCCTTTGTGAGCGTTGACGTGTTGGCGCCGCCACACAACGCTCGCGTGTCGCCGCGTGATGGCGTCTGGCGGCAGCGTGTCCTCGTTTTGTGGCTCTTAATGAAGGCACTTTGTGATCACGAGGAGGGACAAGCACTTTGTTAAGGAAATTAAGGGAGCTCTTTACAGTTCCTGCAGCCAATGTTACCACTCCTTCCTCAGACACGCGTTCGCAGTAAGCAAGCGCGTGAGCAGCTCTTAGCTGCCTCCTGTACGTACGGTGAAAGGCAGGAGAAATGACAAACGATAAAACACCCACAGTCCAAACTGAAAGTTATTCATTACTGTTGATTCGCTTTTGATTAATGATTATCTTCAATTGATTTTATTGAATTAATCATGTATATATATATATATATATATATATATATAGATATAGATATATATATAGATATAGATATATATATATATATATATATATATATATGTGTGTGTGTGTGTGTGTGTGTGTGTGTGTGTGTGCATACATATATGTATTCCATATATATGTATGCAAGTATTTATGCATGTATGTATGTATGTATGTATGTATGTATGATGTATGTATGTATGCAACACCCACCCACACACACACACACACATCAATGGCTGGGGGTCGATGTGTGTGATGGTCTGTGTGAGCGTCACCTTCAAGGCGGGACGCTGCGGGGGACGCGGCGGCGGTGGCGGTGGTGGCGGCGGTAATGGCGGCGGCGGCGGCAGTGACGACGACGACAACGGAGGTGGAGACGGCGGCGGAGGAAAGCGCCACGAAATCCTGCCATACTCGCTCGTGTGTTAAGCCGCTAGTCGTCCACTCGCTGACTCACTCACCCAGTCGTGTGTTAAGCCGCTACTCGTCCACTCGCTGACTCACTCACCCAGTCGTGTGTTAATACGTTACTCGTGTTATCCACATGCTGTCTTTCCTTTTTTGATTTATGTAAGTATAACTTTGCCCCACTGTTACCAATCTAGGGTTTACCAAAATATTTACAATGCTAGCGCTCCGAATGATGCTAAGAGGCGCCTGTATTTTCTTACGACCAGGCTTCTGTTATTATTATTATTATTATTATTATTATTATTATTATTATTATTATTATTATTATTATTATTATTATTATTATTACTATCATTATCATTATTATTAATATTATTATTATTGTTATTGTTACTGTTATTACTATTATCTTAATCATTACCCTAATCATATTATCATAACGCAGCAGTTAGGACAGGAAAAAAAACAATGCTGTAGGTAACGTTAGGCAGCCAGTATCAACCAATTAATCAACCAATCAATCACTGGCGGCATACGGGTGGGGGGCGTCGCCCCATCCCCCTACGACGCCAACTCCGGGGATCCCTTCGAGCAAGTCCCCATGCAGGCCACTCTCATCCTAAGTAACTTCATAGCAGGATTCATATACTTCAAAGCACGAACTTTGTGGGCGTCCCCTTGACCCAGTATCAGCGGTACCAGAACGAGCGTATCACCATTGCATCCTGGTGTGTGCGGCCCTGGCCAGGCAGGCGGTGCAGTGCTCTGAGCGGGCCGCCTCACCAGACACATGCAGCTTCCCGTCATGCAGTGAAGGCGACAACTAGGACATGTTCATTATTCATTGCGCATCACTCCTATAATGATTAAGTGACCAAAGGCGAGATTTTTATACGTCATCAGTTTAACATGCAAAATTTGACTAAAAGCTAAAATCGTAAGTTTATATTCGCGGTGTTATGTAAGATGACCAAAGATTGAAATTTTGTTCAGCCGTAAATAAGTTTAAACACCCGGAACTTATGGACTTACAGCTAAAAATCGGTAGTTTATATTCACGTTGTTATATTAGGAATCCGAAGATCGAAATTTGTTCAACCACCAATTTAAATATTCAGAACTTATCGACTAAAACCTAAGAACCGGTGTTTTACAATCGCTGTGTTAGGTTGTAAGACCAAAGATGGAGTTTTCGTTCTAAGACGCTCCAATGCCAAGGGGTACTTACTGAGGCACGGTAGAGCGTCACGTTGAGTAGGGTTGGGTTAGACTCCTCCACTATAAACTCCTCCACGGCAGGATCATAGCCGCTGGCGTACACCTGTGAGAAGAAACAGTAGTAGTAGTAGTAGGAGCAGCAGTGGTAGTCATAATATTAACAGCAAGAGAAAGAGTATTATTATTAGTAGTAGTAACAAAAAACAAATTAAACAACATATACAATAGATCAGTAACAAGGAAACATAAAGACAGACATAATCATACAAGAAAATGATAAACTGCAGTGTGGATTCAGAAACAGGAGAAGCTGTCTAGCCAACTCTGACCATCCCGCCCCTTCCTTCCCTCACCTTCAGACTACTTCCTTCCTTTCTTCCTTAAATACTTACTTTCTTTCCTTCTTACTCCTTTACTCACCTCCAGACTGTATAGGCCGGGCAGGAGGACGCGCCAGTACTCCCCATACTTGGTGGTCTGGAAGCCGACGTCCCTGCCCATGATCTTGAGCGAGGCGCCTTCCACCGGCCGTCCCGCCTCGTCCGTCACGAAGCCCCGCACGCCGCGATGGACCTCCCCCAGATAGCGGACCAGAGCCTGTTGAGATGACATATGCATAAAGGACGGTACATGAGTTTTAGTGTTGCTGTTGGTGATGTTAGTGTTGCTGTTGTGGTGGTGGTGGTGGTGATGGTGATGGTGGTGGTGACAGTAGTAGTAGTAGTAGTAGTAGTAGTAGTGGTGGTGGTGGTGGTAGTAGTAGTAGTTGTAGTAGCTGTTGGTGTTGTTAAAATGAAATGCATAAACTTATCTTGATGGTCAACAGCATACGTTTTCTTCTCACTTCTAACAACTATTTTTCTCATATGTGTGTGTGTGTTTGTTTATTTGTTTGTTTGTTTCCTGATTAACTGACTGACTGACTGACTGGCTGACTAACTGACTGACTGACTGATGAACTGACTGACTGACTGACTGATGAACTAACTGATTGAGTGACTCACCTTCTTGTTGTCCTGCCAGAACTTCGTGAGCTGCCTGGCCATCGGGTACTTGCAGCAGGACAGCTCAATGGTGATATCCATGCACCCGTGCCACACGTAGTTGTAGTCCTGCATGCCGCCTGAGAGAGAGAAGGGAACGGACGCAGGTAAGAGAAGGTCATCTTACACTCCCTTCACGATAACGTAGTCAATAAGCCTCTCTAACGCCAATATGCTTAAATGTAAACAACCAACTGGCCTCTTGCAGACTCCGTACGTTCTTATGTTCTTATGTTCTTAAATAGAATAGTATTTAGTTTTTCGAGTCACAGGTTAAAGAAAATGTAAATATATAGACGAACGGGTATTTAAATATTAGTCACCTGAATACCAAAATAAACAGATAAATATAAATACCAGTAGAAATGAATATATTAGAGGTAAATTAATTAGGTAAATACAGGAGAAACTAAAGAACATAATTACTACAGACAGGTATGCAAAAATAATGTCACTGAAGAAGGTAAATATAGAAGCAAACATGTAGGAAAATAAAACATTCAGTATAGAGTTAACGTGTTATCAAAACTGAGTGTGAGACAAACACACACACACACACACACACACACACACACACACACACACACACACACACACACACACACACACACACACACACACACACGAGGGAAGAAGACACTTTAATCAACAAAGGAAAAGTGTGAGGGAAAGTGACGGACGCAAATAAGCTTGAGAAAGAGGAGGAGGACGAGGGGAAGGAGGAGGAGGACGAGGGGGAGGAGGAAGAAGAGGAGGAGGTAATTTCCTTGCATATTAAAGGCGTATTTACCTGGAGAGGGAGGAGGGGAGAAGAGGAGGAGGAGGAGGAGGAGGAGGAGGAGGGAGAAGAAGAAGAGGGAGAAGAAGAAGAGGGAGAAGAGGAGGAGGAAGAGGAGAGGAGGAAGGGATGGCGATACGATGAAACAGAAAACCTCAAAAAAGAGAAGGAAAAAAATCACAGGAATCAATAAGAAACGCAGTCAGAGGAGTTCCACAGACGAGAAGGTTCAATAAATCAATGAGTCAGCCAGTCAGTCAGTCAGCCAGTCAGTCAGCCATTTAGTCAGTCAGCCAATTAGCCAGTCAGCCATTTAGTTAGTCAGCCATTTAGTCAGTCAGTTAGTCTTTCACTCATTCAGTTAGTCAGTCTGCCATTCAGAAACGAACTTAAAATATAGTAAAGAAAAACACACACAAGAAAAAAACAAAAGAAAAGATCAGAAAAACATATCCACTCAAAGAAACACAGCCTCGCGTCCTACCAGTGAGGGGGTACCAGGCGGCCCCGTTGGTGGTGCCGTTGGTGAAGGCGGGAGCGCCGGCCTTGCAGGGGAGACCGAGGTGCATCGTGCCGTGGTTGAATGAGTACACGCTGGCCAGGTGCTTGAACACGTCCTCGTCCGGGGTGAGGGAGGGCGTCGAGGTGAACTGCTGGAAGACTGTACCGGGGAGACGCGGGAAGGGAAGGTTAGGGGCAGAGAGGTGGCTGTTGGGGTACGTGTTTGTTATTGTAGTGAAAAGTAATGCGTGTTGTCTCTTAGTGTGTAGTTCTAAGGTTCTAAGTTAGTAGCTGTAAGGTTAAGGTTCTGAGAGGTGGTTTTAGCTGGGGTGTGTGTTGGGTATCCTGGTTTTGTCAGTGCTTGAAGGTGAAGTGTGTAGTGTTAGTGGTGAAATTGTGAAGTTATTAGTGCGTTGTTTTGTTTGAGGTTAGTTGTTTGACGTTAATGTTTCTTTTTGGTAGTGTGAAGTTTTTGAAGCTATTAGTGTGTTTCTATGGGCGAAGTTCTTGAAGTTAATAGTGTTTTTTTTATTCGTGTGGAGCTTTTGAAGTTGACAGTGTTTTCTTTTTTGTTAGAGCGTAAAGTTCTTGAAGTTAATAGTGTGTTTTGTGTGTATGAAGTCCTTGAATCTAGTAGTTTGTAATGTGTGAAGTTCTTGAAGTTAGCGTTTTTTTTCTTAGTGTCAGGTTTTCTAACTTAGTAATGTTTCTTGTCAGGTGAAGTTTTTGAAGTTCGTAGTGTGCAGTTCTTGAAGTTAATGATTTTTTGTGTGTGTTTGTGCAACGAAATCAACAACTCTATGCAATCTCAGTGTACTACAATTATCAAAAGCTTAAGCATATTTTGTGTGCATTCAGTAAACATACAAATATGGGCCAGAGAAGATAAAAAAGACTAACTTGAGGCCAAAAGAGTTAATTAGTGTTTTGGATATTATGGTAGTTAGTATGTAGATAATTAGATGTTATTATTTGTATTTAGTTTATTAGTCTCAGGTGTGTGATTATTATGAAAAGGTAAATTAAGAGTCTGTCACACGGCGTCCCAACACAAGACGAAGAAGCGGAGTGCACGGACAAGCTAACAAAACAACGTGCACTACATCATTTCAACGGGGAAAACAATGACCACAAAAAGCGAAGGGGAATAACATATGTACTGCCTGTAGCTAAGCCGTAAAAGATGAAGTATAATCCCTTCACGCTTAACTTTCAATATAAGCTTCTCTCACGCCATACAAGTGCCCACAAATAGGACTTAGACTTTCTCAGCATCCATTAGTCATATCGTCACCTTCGTAAACACTCTGCCTAAGGTGTTTTCGGCGTATATTTTTGTATAGTTCATTGTCATTCTACATATGTCATACTGCATGGGGAGGCGGTGGCTGAGTTGTTAGCGTGCGGGGGGCCGCGTCCAGGAGGGCGCGGGTTCGCGTCCCTCCCACCACCACAAGCTGGAATATTTCAGTCACCGCCGAGTTGCCTAATTACTCACATGCTGCCCTAAAGACCACCTATCAACCCGGCTAAATTCTCTCTCTAAAAGAGAGGATCAAAAAATGAGCTCAGGGGAGCAGCATGAGCCAAGGAAGATGGCGCCACTATAAACACTTGCCTGCGACATAACAGGCTGAGGCCGACCATCAGGCCCCACACAGAAAAGCCTACCGGCGCCATAGGCAGAAATGAGAATAAAAAAAATATCTAGGGTGTGTGTTCTGCCTTAACATTTCTGCCTAAGTCATCAGCCGACTTAGAAAATTATTTTTTTCCCTCATATTCCCATGAAGTAGAAAATAAAAACATAGGCAGTTCGTTTATCAAGGTGACGATTTGAAGCTCGAGTTGTAAAGGGGGCGTGGCTTGCTGGTGGATGAGCCAATGATATACACTTATTAGGGAAGAGGGCGGGGCTTAATTCCGAAGTTAGAGTGAACAGAACATACTTCAACGGAAATAAGCAAAAAATAACTCCCACAACATGTATTGCCAACTCGTGCGTATAGATAATTTTCTACAACACACACACACACATAGACACACACTAAGAGGAGTTCTACAACACGAAACAAGTGAGCATCGAGCAACACTGACACACGAACACACAAACACTACCAAACACGCATGTACTGTCGATGTGTATTCAGTGTTTCATGTTTAGTTAGGGTTTTCTTCAAGTTAGTTTTTTTCATCGATATTAGATATGTTATTATTCTTTTTTATTTTGGTTTATGGAGTGGGCGAGTTAGGAGACGATGGTTAATTTTCGTTTTTTTTTTATATATATATATATATATTCGTTGTTAGATATATCGACAACATCGGAAATTAAAAAGAAAAAAAGAAACAAATGATAATGAAAATAATATCCAAAGGTAAATTATTGTAAAGAAAATAATAAAAAAAGACAAAATGAAAGATGAAGTTGAAAAATCAACATTATTCAACTCGGCAGAAAAGAAATAGACGGAAACAAAACAAAAATAAATAGTAAATAAATAAAAAAAGATAATCCTAAAAAAACTAAGAAAACATCACTTCAGTTTTAGTTATCACAATGTTTTCGAGTTTTTCATTTATTACTTAGAACATAATAATAATAATAATAATAATAATAATAATAATAATAATAATAATAATAATAATAATAATAATAATAATAATAATAATAATAATAAATAACTTCCACAGGCCGCCAGTAAGGAAGCAACACGCAAGCAGTCACATCACCAACACGCTGGCCAACCACGAAGCAGCATAAGGTCAAGGTTGTTTAAGGTCAAAGGTCAACCACACAAGAACCCAACTCACTCACCACTTTTAAAATCGACCTCCTCCCTACCGTCTTTGCCTCGCGTCTCGTTTAAAACTCGCAGGAGACGCGGCCAGTCCATTGCTACGGCCGGCGAGGCGGGCAGGGAGAGAAAGCGGAATGAACGCGGCGCAGCCCGGGACAGGGGAGGGGCACTGCGGCATGTGTGGTCAGGCCAGCCTCGCCAATCAGTACGTGCCCATCCGTTTAGTACGCATAGCACACACAGACACAATGATATGAATACTTTTGAATACTTCTATACTTTTGAACACTACTTAATACTTGAATACTTCTGAATATTTTTGTTTCATGGGAATGGAGGCACCTCAAGGGCGAAAAAAAGGGAAATAAACAAACAAACAAAAAGTCCGCAATGCTCCTGCAAATAGTGTTTAGTAGAAAAGTTCCAAAATAGAGAGGCCAGAGTCCTTAGAGAGGTGTCTTGATACTCCCCTCTTTAAAAGAGTTCAAGTCGTAGGCAGGGGGAAATACAGGCAGAGGAAGGCTGTTCCAGAGTTTACCAGCGAAAAGGATGATGATGCTGGTTAACTCTTCCATAAAGAATTTGGATAGCAGAGGGATGAACTAGGGTAGACAGCCGTGTGCAGCGGGGCCACGGGAGGGGAGGAGGCAGGTAGTTAGCACGTTCGGAAGAACAGTCAGTATGAAAATAACATAGAAGATAGAAAGAGGGGCAACATTGCCGCGGAATTTAAAGAGAAGAAAACTATAATCAAATCTATAATCCGGAAATAGTGAAAATGACTCACTTCTTCACAGTACTTCATTTAAATACAAATCCCAATTTCCCAGAATGATCATTTCAGTCCTGACTTGAGTGTTTAATCGAACGGTGCGTACAAATTGGCGAGCAGGCCTGACAATGCCAAAACAGTTAAGACAGCTGAAAAAAAGCAGTGTTGGCGAAAAAAGGGAGAAATGTGCTGCGTGGAAGTTTTGTTCTAAGTATACTCGCTTTTTTCGTTCTATAAACGTCGTTTCCCTACCTACACGTTCTTTTCCCAATGTGGACGCGTTTTTTCATGCTGTCAACATGTTGGTTGGAGTATTGCTTTTTATTTATATTATTTCAACTTATTTCAACCTTTGGAAATTTCCTTTCATGCTTGCCAAATATAATATTTTTTCTCAAAACATTGTTCTAATTTTTTTCTCTCCTATTTTCCTTAAGAAATAAAACCAACCATGATTTGCTGTTTTTTTTTTCTCTTTCATCTTTTCAGCTGTTCCAGACGCATTTATATATTTGTAAATTTCTTGTCAGCTTTCTTTTTTCTTATAAAATTAACTGACTATTTTTCTCTGTTTGATGTTATGGTTTCTCTTTCTCCTTTCTTTTCAACAGCCCTGACAAACGCATTTGAAAATTTCAGTCGTTTTCCTTTTTCTTGAATATTTGAACCAACAACATAAGACAGAATAAAACTAATCATATACGGATTTAAAAGAAAAAGAAAAAAAAATAGTAAGAAAAAATATAATTTGGTTCCCGAGATGTCGATGAGAAAGATCGAAAAACATTGGATCGTTGATATCAAGCGCAAATTTCTAACTTAATATCAATCCATTATATTGAGTGAAGGCTGAATGGCTGGCGGAAGGTTAAGGTATTCCAATCTAGTATGCTGAGTGAAAGCTGACTGACTGGCTGTTTAAGGTATTCTAGTATGCAGTTCTAGTCCAAGGGTTTTCATAGTATGGGCGGCGATGGACCGCTCTTTGGGTTGCTGCTCCACACACACGCACTGAGCCCAGACGACGGCAGGCATGCAGCTCTTAGTACTGTTCAGAGCCTTGCCATTGGATTGTGCGAGTAACGGGATTGTATTCTGCTGGACACGTTTACAGACTGTGGTTTTATTGGACGGTCCAGGTGATGCAATGTGATGTATTCGTACTTTCCAGAGCCTTGCCACTGGGTTGTGCGGGTAACGGGGACTGTACTGTGCTGGGTCACGTTTACAGACCGTGGTTCTAGTGGACGGTCCAGGTGATGTAATGTGATCTGGGTGACGACCGAGTGGAGTTGTCTACAATGATGGCATGCAAGGTTTGTGGTGGAGGGAATATTATAAAGAATTAACGAACCACGAAATACGAAACAGTGAAGTGTAAGAAACTAAAGGGAAGGGAGGGAAATGGATAAAGAGATGGAATGCAGAATTAAATGTCCTTTATATGGAATGTATACGAAAATTGAACCACAAAATGATCAAACAAAAATAAAAGGAGAGAAATATAGAAATTAAAAATTCAGTATTCAAGCTAGGAACTAATAATGATAATAATAATAATAATAATAATAATAATAATAATAATAATAATAATAATAATAATAATAATAATAATAATAATAATAATAATAATAATAATAATAATAATAATAATAATAATAATAATAATAATAATAATAATAATAATAATAATAATAATAATAATAATAATAATAATAATAATAATAATAATAATAATAATAATAATAATAATAATAATAATAATAATAATAATAATAATAATAATAATAATAATAATAATAATAATAATAATAATAATAATAATAATAATAATGGTGATGTTAATAATAATAGTAATAACAATAATAACAATAATATGAATGGGAATAATAAGTTACTATTAATATCAAAATTATCATTATCATTATAGTAATATTCACCATCATCATCACTATTATTATTACTCTCACTATTACTTTCATTATTACTATTTATCTTGCTAAGATAATGAGTGGTGAGCAAATAATAAATCGTTTCAGACCGCCGCGGGCACAAGAATAAGCGAGGAGGACACATGTCAGGAGGGAGAGGGAGAGAGAGGGAGAGGTGGAGATGGGGAGAATGTGAACAAGAGAGAGGTAGAGCGGGAGAGATAGAGGGATAGAATACCTGCACACAATGGCTTCAGGTCGCACTCCTTGACTACACAGGATGAGGAAGACCAGCGTTAGTTAGTCACATACACAGAAAACTTGAACACATGAAACCTATACACATAAGACCTATACATAGACATGGCATCTGACTGACCCTCTTGACGACTGAACCTCACTCAAAACTTAACACTGATTAATAGAGAAGACCTTTACAAGTGACACTAATATAACTCTCCTTGTTCAGAACTTACCAACACCCAAGCTGCCTTACTAAAATTGTTTAGAAAGTGCTAACACCAAAATTATTCAGAACATGCCAAGATCCAAATTGCCTTAACCATTTTACTAAGAACTTGCTACACCCAAATTACCCAACTAAATCTTCTTCAAAACTTATTAGTTAATTTAAATACTCAAACCGTTCAAACCTGCCAGCTTAGATTAGTGTCACCATGGCTCAGTTTAGAAGCGCAACAGTACACTCAAAACCTGATTTAGCTTACTCCGGCCAAGCTTAGCAGATTCTAAATAGACGCTATATTGGGATGATTATAAAGGTGCTTAAAAAATCTATGGACTTAAGAGATATGATTCTACTTAGAATATAAACAACCGAACCAATGCCTAAGCTACCTTACTTGGAATATCTCATAAGGATCACATACAGAACACAACTGAAGTGTAAAAACTCTACGGAACTCGCGCGTCACGATTCAACTTACTCCTAAGCATTAGTTGTATAAAAATGGTTGCAAAGAATGAAGGCAAAGAAAAGTCACTATTAAGATCATCCACAAAGACGCAAATAATAACATGAATAATTATTTTCGCTTATAGTTTATATAGTTTCCAAGTAAGTACCTTTTGAAGAAACTATTGCACTGTATTCTTTGTTCGAAAAGGATGAACTGAATAAAGAAAGTCCACTAAATGTTTGAGTGTACAGAGTTACGGCGCGTTAAGAAACTTTAAAAAAATCATATGTAAAATAACAACAAGAAAGAGATTCGCTAAAACCTCATTTCTTTAAATTTCTCCTGAAAAAAGAATATCTACGAAGATAACCTCCCAGATGAGACGCATTAGGAGTACACAAGTAACTTTGAAACCAGCCTTTCATTAACCCTTAAAAATATCTACTGATATAAAAAACGACAATTACATTAACCAGAGTACTGTGTAACCTTTCAACCTAGGTAGACGGTACGATATCAAACTCTTAGTCTAGGTTCGTAGCACAGGGAGCCGCGCCAGGAATACATACTGGTGTTGGGGGAGTTGTCGAAGGGGTAGGAGGCGACCAGCGCCCCGCCGTGCAGGTTGGCGGAGAGCACGAACTGTATCTTGGATATCCACTGCTTCACCGCCTCCGCCTCGGGCTGGTTCTTCTTGTTGTTCTGCTTGAAGTAGTCCGGGAAGTTGCGGTTCAGGTCAAAGCCGCGAGCGTTGTACCTGCGGACGGGGCGGGAGGAGGGAATGAAGCGTGACGGAGGTGCTATCGGACTCAGGACATATTTAGACTAAATAATCCCCGGGTGTACGATGGACGAGTCCGGTTCTATCTGAAAAACTCAGGAAAGTTTCGGGTCAGTCAAAGTCTCTCGAGCGTTGTGTCTGCCGGTGCGGCATGTCTGTCTGTCTGTCTGTTTGTGCTTTTTTACGCGTCTCATAGCGCCGGTAGGCTTTCTTGATAGGGCCTTGTGGTCGGTCCCGGCCTGTTAGTGGCGCCGGAATTATTTTACAGTGGCGCCATTCTTGCTTGGGTCATACTGCTCCCAGGAGCTCCACTTGATCCTCTTTAGAGACTTTCGCTAGAGTTCAGGTTGATAAGTGGTCTTCGTGACAACATGTGGGTAGTCTTGGGCCACTCAAGCGATGACTGAACACTGTCAGCTTGTAGCGGCGGGCGGGACTCTAACCCGTGTCCTCCAGGACACAGCGTCCGCACGTTGACCACTCAGCCACAGCCTCCCCAAACGGTGTGTATCTGTCTGTCTGCCTGTCTGTCTGTCTCATTCCTTTCTTTACCAAATTTCCCCTTCCTCTTTCCCTACTCTTTTACTGTCTTCCTTCATTTCCATCCCTCCTTCCCGTCCCTCCTCCCTCCGCCATCCCTCCCTCCTCTGCTCCTTCCTTCCCTCCCTCCTGCTCTCCTTCCCTGCCTTTATGTCCCTCCCGGGCTCCTACTTTCTTATTAATGTTGTCGTCTTGCTGGACCTGAGCTTTCCTTCCTCACTCTTCTTTTTGGCTTTTTCTTTTCCTTCCTTTTTATTGACGCCTCTTTTCAGTCATTTCCTTTTCCGATTTTTCTTACTCTCTCTCTCTCTCTCTCTCTCTCTCTCTCTCTCTCTCTCTCTCTCTCTCTCTCTCTCTCTCTCTCTCTCTCTCTCTCTCTCTCTAATGTTTCTTTCTTCCCACACGTTAACCTTATTTTCTCTCCTCCTCCTCCTCCTCCTCCTCCTCTCTTCCATTACACTAACACTCCCTCCTTTTTCTCTTTCGCTTGTTCAAACTTTCCTCCTTTCCCCCTTTCCCTTTTCTTCCCTCCCCTTTCTCCCTTATTACTCTTACTTTCTTTTTTTCTATTCTTCTCCTTTCCCCTCTGTTCCTTAATTGTCTATGTTTATTTTCCATATTCTGTCATTCCCTTCTTTACAACAATTTCCCTTCCTCTTTCCCTTCTCCTCCTCCTCCTCTTCTTCCCTTCTTTCTCCCTTTTCTTTTATCACTTCCTTCCCTTATCTTTCCTAATCTTTCTTGTTTATCTCCCATTTTCACGTCTTTTTCCTCTCCTTCCTTCCTATCTGTATTCTTCCCTTCCTCTCCCTTCGTTTTCCCCTCGCCTTCCCATTTTCTGCTTAATCTTTCTTGTTTCTCTTTCTTTTCCCCACTTTCCCTTTCTTCCCTTCCTCCCTTCGTATGCTTGGCGTCCCCTCGCTTACCTGCCCTGGCCGCCCTGACACATGCCTTCCCGAGCCACCTCAAAGCCGTCTGGGTTCATCGAAGGCATGATATGGATGCGGGTGTTGTCCAGCAGCCAGCGCACGTAGTCATCGGTGTGGTAGTTCTTGGTGAGGTACTGCGGCGTGAGGGAGAGTGGGAAAGATGGTGGTTATTGGAGTTATGGTAGAATTAGGTTATGTTATTTTTACAGTAAAGAAAGCGGCTCATGAGCAAAAATATATGAGAAAAAAAGCCCGCAAATCACTGTCCCTATATAAGCAAGTATAGATGTGTGGCCAAGAAAGAGATCAATTTCGTGTGGAGGTGTCTTGATACTCTCCTCTTGAAGGAGATCAAGTCGTAGGCAGGAGGATAGACAGACGAAGGAAGGCTGTTCCAGAGTTTATCAGTGAAAGTGATGAAAAAATGAAGAAGCTGGTTGACATGAGTAGACAGTCGAGTGCAGCGGGGCCGCGGGAGGGGAGGAGGCATGCAGTTAGCAAGTTCAGAAGAGCAGACAGCATGAAAATATCGATAGACGACAGAAAGAGATGGAACATGGCGGCGGAATTTGAGAGATATATAGAAGAGTTAAGTTGATGAGACGAAGAGACTCAGACTCTATTCTGTCAAAAAGAGCTGCGTGTGTGGAGTCCCCCACACACGAGATGCATACTCCATACGAGGGCGGACAAGGCCCTTGTATATGGACGGCATCTGTGCGGGGGAAGAAAACAGGCGTAGACGATACAGAACACACAACCTCAAGGAAGCTGATTTAGTAAGAGAAGAGATGTGAAGTTTTCAGTTGAGATTTTGAGTTGAAAATAGACCAAGGATGTTTAGTGTGGAAGAATGTAATATTAGGGTAGAAGGTTAAGGTAATGTACCCCTCCTGTACAGACGATTGGCTCACCTCTATCAAGTGTAACAGCATCTCTCGTCCCACCGCCTCGTTCCCGTGCATGTTGGCCACGAACTTGACGTTGGGCTGACCCACGATGTGCTGGTACGGCGACGAGGAGACCACCATCACCCAGAGCTCGCGGCCTGCAGGGAGGGAGCGACGAGGTGGGTGAGTGAGTGAAGAGAAAAGGGGAAAATGGAGTGAGTTAGTGTGTGAGGGGAAGAGTGACTTAGTGAGTGAGTGAGTGAGTGAGCGAGAGAGAGAATGAGTGAGTGAGTGAGAGAGAATGAGTTAGTGACAGAGAGAGGGAATGAGGGAGGGAGGAAGAAAGTGAGTGAGTGAGTTAAAGAGAGAATGAGTGAGTGAGTGAGAGAGGGAATGAGTGAGTGGGAGAGAGAGAGGGAAAGAGGGAGGGAGGGAGAAAGGGTGTGAGTGAGTGAGTGAAAGAGAGAATGAGTGAGTGAGTGAGAGAGGGAATGAGGGAGGGAGGGAGAAAGGGTGTGAGTGAGTGAGTGAAAGAGAGAATGAGTGAGTGAGTGAGAGAGGGAATGAGGGAGGGAGGGAGAAAGGGTGTGAGTGAGTGAGTGAAAGAGAGAATGAGTGAGTGAGTGAGTGAGAGAGGGAATGAGGGAGGGAGTGAGTGAGTGAGTGAGTCTGAGATTGAGAGAGTGAAAGAATGAGAAAGGAAGGAAAGGGATGAGAGATAAATCGATAGATAGACAGACGGATAGATAAGTATATAGGAAGGTAGACATAGATAGACAGATAGATAAATAGATAGATAGGTAAATAGATAGAGAGATAGATATAGATAGATAGATAGACAGTTTGCTTGATAGAAATGCAGTGAGACCCCTAATTAATTAAAAAATCATTACTCAGAAAAAGATAAGAAGGGAGAGGAAGAGGAGGAGGAGGAGGAGGAGGAGGAGGAGGAGGAGGAGGAGGACTGGGAGTGGGAGAAAAAGTTTTATATTCTTCCTTAATAGCTTTTTTCATCTCTCTCTCTCTCTCTCTCTCTCTCTCTCTCTCTCTCTCTCTCTCTCTCTCTCTCTCTCTCTCTCTCTCGTGTGTGTTCCTCTTGGGTTATTGATCAATTTATCAATCTCCTTTCCAATATTCTCTGTTCCTTTGTCGCAGAGAGAGAGAGAGAGAGAGAGAGAGAGAGAGAGAGAGAGAGAGAGAGAGAGAGAGAGAGTTATATAATCTTTTTTGTTTTGTAAGGGAGAGTCATAAATTACAAAGTCAATAGTTACCTACACAAAAAACATTACATAATCTCTCTCTCTCTCTCTCTCTCTCTCTCTCAGGAAATGAAATAAAAAATTGGAGCATATGAAGCTTAAGATGAGCCAGCAGGAGTTAGGCCGGTCTCTCTCTCTCTCTCTCTCTCTCTCTCTCTCTCTCTCTCTCTCTCTCTCTCTCTCTCTCGGCGTCCCCCAACAGCTAACTAGAAAGGAATATTGACATTTGTTTGAAGTGGATCATCTCTCTCTCTCTCTCTCTCTCTCACACACACACACACACACACACACACACAGCGGAAGGGAGAGGAACAATGTGAGCTTCGTATTCTTCTCTCCCTTCTCTCCACCTCTTCTCTCCCTCTTCTCTGCCTCTTGTCCTCCTAATCCTCCTCCTCCTCCCCTCCTTCTCCTTCTCCTCCTCTTCCTCCTTATCTTCCTGGCTCCGTCCCAACACGAACCCATCAACATAATTTCGTATTGTATAACAGTATGATGGTGAAATGTAAATCTCTCTCTCTCTCTCTCTCTCTCTCTCTCTCTCTCTCTCTCTCTCTCTCAACAACAACAATAACAAAAGCCTAACCTCCCCTTTCTCCACCCTAACATTCACTAAAACAAATCTATACGGAGGAGGAGAAGGAACAAGAGGAAGAGGAGGAAGAAGAAGTATACAGCAATAGGTTAGGAGACACACCACCCAGCCATAACCAATGGACCTGTACTTTCTGGCCATCTATGTAAATCTATGTAACACTTTCTGGACTGTGTGTATATCGACGTAACACTCACCCTGCACTGACTTCCCGATGGAGTAGAGCGCCGTCAGGTTGGGGTAGGTGGCGCTCATTGCTCGCAGGAAGTCGGTCATCGTGGTGTAGTTGTGGTAGTCGAAGTTGAGGGCGTTAGAAGGGCTGTTGAGGGAGAAAGGAAGGAGGGTTGTAGTTGTGGTTTGGTAGTTGTTGTTGTAGTGGTAGTAGTAGATAATAAGTCATATTTAATTGAACAAACATTATAAAGGCTCTCTCTCACTCACTCATTCACTCACTCACTCACTCACTCACTCACTCACTCACTCACTCATTCACTCGCTCACTCACTCATTCATTCACTCACTCACTCATTCACTCACTTACTCACTCATTCACTCACTCACTCACTCATTCACTTACTCATTCACTCACTCACTCACTCATTCACTCACTCACTCACTCATCTTCACGTAAATAAAAACCCACACTGGCAGACGAGAGTTATATTTTTAAGCAAACAGTTTCGGTGGACCCTGCCACCATCTTCAGTGGTGTAAAGGAAGAGTAGAAGCAGGTAAAATGGTTCACAATTCTTCTTGTATACAAAACGGAACGGGTAAAAGTGGGAGGGGCAGGACATGAAGGGACGGGCGAGTCCGTCAGGGCCCTGGAGGAGGTGGTCACCACCCTTCATGTCCTGCTGCGACTCACAGTTCCGTTTTGTATACATGAAGAATTGTGAACCATTTTACCTGCTTCTGCTCTTCCTTTACACCACTGAAGATGGTGGCAGGGTCCACCGAAACTGTTTGCTTAAAAATATAACTCTCGTCTGCCAGTGTGGGTTTTTATTTACTTCAAGAATATCACGTCAATGTGAATAGACCATTCACTCACCCTCACTCTTACTCTCTCACTCACTCACACTCACTTTCTCACACACACTCACAATCTCTCTCTGTTTATGTCTCTATGTCTCTCCCTTACCTGATTAGCGTCTCGTCGAAGTATTGCGGGTCGTACTGCGTCAGGTAGTTGGCGGGCGGGTCGTGCGCGGTCTGGCCTCTGATGTACTGAATAGCGGTCAGGTACACGTAAAAGAACCCGACCACGATCATCATCAGATACCACATCGCGGGCTTCATCTTGGGGCACCAGCGTCTGAGGGGGAAGAGATGGTGTGTTAGAATTGAAGAGACAACCAACATCTGAGAGAGGCTGAGATATGGTAAAGTTAAGACATCATGACCATCAGTGCTACATTTTAAGGCACCTGAGTCTAAAGGGGGACAGAAAGACGGTATGTTATAGCTTACGGGAGAACTAGACTCTGAGAGATGATCACGGAAGGTAAGATCTCAGGGTGTGCCTTATGCTACATCTTAAGGTAACCAGCGTTTGAAGAGGGCCAAAAAGACAGTGTATTAGAGCTTATGGGACAACTATCTGGGTCTAGGGTATAAGAGATGACGACAGTATGTTAGAGCTTTCAATGCGTGCCAACCAGCGTCTGAGAAAGTCTAATCTTCGGGAAGGTTAAGACACGGCCATCATCAGTGCTACATCTTGAGGCACCGGCATCTGAGGGCGGAAGGGAAGGTCATAAGATAGTTGAGACTGTGCTGTCTTAAGTTATTGATTAGTGTAAGTTTCTCGCGGATGAAAACGCCGTGGATAAGCAGGAAAAGGCACTGTTTGGAGGAGAAGTAAGGTAGAGTTGTGGGCATAGGATAAAGATACGCGTGGCTTCAGTGCTCAGATCCGCCGCATTGGCCCTTGAGCATGTGATATATATATATATACTATATATATATATATATATATATATATATATATATATATATATATATATATATATATATATATATATATATATATATAGATAGAGAGAGAGAGAGAGAGAGAGAGAGAGAGAGAGAGAGAGAGAGAGAGAGAGAGAGAGAGAGAGAGAGAGAGAGAGAGAGAGAGAGAGAGAGAGAGAGAGAGAGAGAGAGAGAGAGAGAGAGAGAGAGAGAGAGAGAGAGAGAGAGAGAGAGAGAGAGAGAGAGAGAGAGAGAGAGGCCGCATAATACTCCCATTCAAACTCTTTATCTCAAGGGAGGAAAAGAACACATAAAAAGGTCACGGCCAAAGAAAGATAGAAAAAGAAAGAAAGAAAGGATGGATGAAGAGAAAGAAAGGAGCTGGAAGAAAGGAAGAAAGAAAGAGGAGATTCAAAAAGAAAAATGCTGCAAAGAAATAGAAAAAGAAAGGTTAAAAAAATAAAGACAAAAAGAAAAGAAAATGAAGAGAAAAAAAGGAAGAATAAGAAAGAAAAGTCGGAAAGAATGAAAAAAGAAAATTGGATAAATAGAAAGAAAGAAACGAAGAGAGAAAGAAAGGAAGAAAGGATAGAGAGTGGGAAAAGAAACTGGAAAAAATAAGACAGGAAAAAAGAAAGAAGAAAAATGAAGAAGGAAAGAGAAGGAAAGAAAGAAAGAAAGAAAAAAAGAAAGCAATGAAAGAAAGAACGGATAGCAAGAAAGAAAGAAACAGAGAAAGAATGGAAGGAAGAAAGAAAGAAAGAAAGAAAGAAAGAGAGAAAGAAAGAAAGAAAGGAAAAAAAAGAAAAAAGAAAGAAAGGAAAAAAGAAAGAATGGAAGAAAGAAAGAAAGGAAGAAAGGAAGAAAGAGAGAAAGAAAGAACGAAAAGAAAGGAAAAAAAGAAAAAGAAAGAAAGAAAGAAAGAGAAAGAATGGAAGAAAGAAAGTAAGGAAAAGAAAGAAAGAAAGAAAGAAAGGAAAAAAGAAAGAAAGAAAGAAAGGATAAAAAGAAAGAAAGAAAGAAAGAGAAAGAATGGAAGAAAGAAAAAAAGGAAGAAAGGAAGAAAGAGAGAAAGAAAGAAAGGAAAAGAAAGAACGAAAGAAAGAAAGAAAGAAAGAAAGGAAAAAAGAAAGAAAGAAAGAAAGAAAGAAATGAAAAAGAGAAAGAAAGAGAAAGAAAGAGAAAGAATGGAAGAAAGTAAGAAAGGAAGAAGAAAGAAAGAAAGAAACAAAGAAAGAAAAAATTAAGAAAGAGAGGAAGAAAGAAAGAGAAAAAGACCACCGCGATAAAACTAACAAAGAAAAAATGTCTGACCGTAAAATCTCTCTCCCCTCTCCCTCCCTCTCTCTCTCTCTCTCTCTCTCTCTCTCTCTCTCTCTCTCTCTCTCTCTCTCTCTCTCTAGAGAGAGAGAGAGAGAGAGAGAGAGAGAGAGAGAGAGAGAGAGAGAGAGAGAGAGAGAGAGAGAGAGAGAGAGAGAGAGAGAGAGAGTGTGTGTAGGTAGCAAGGAGAGGAAATGAAATAAAATGGAGGGAGGGAGATAAAGGAGAGAGTGCAAAAGGGAAAGGATGAGAGGAGGAGGAGGAGGAGGAGGAGAAGAAGGAGGAGGAAAGGGTTAGAGGAGTGAATGACGAGGAGAAGAGAGAAATTGTGTTGAATTATGGAGGAGGGAAGGAAGGAGGGAGGGAAGGAAGGAAGGAAGGAAGGAGGGAAGGAAGGAGGGAAGGAATAAAGGAAGGAAGGAAGGGAAGGGACAGAAGTTAAGGAAGAAATGAAGGAAAGGAAAAGGAGACGAAAGGGAAAATATCGATGAAAACAAAAAAAGGAAAAAAAAGAAGTGAATGAAGAAAATAAGGAAGGAAAGAAGGAAGGAAGGAAGGAAGAGAGAGAGAGAGAGAGAGAGAGAGAGAGAGAGAGGGGTACGCAAAACCCAGGTAATAGAGAGGCAGGCAAAAGGAAACTAGCTGTCACCTTTAACACTAGACCCTGCATGCTCTCTCTCTCTCTCTCTCTTATTTCATTTTGTATCTTCCTACGGCCCTGAAATTCTGTCAGTAAAAATAACAACATTAATAATAATAATAATAATAATAATAATAATAATAATAATAATAATAATAATAATAATAATAATAATAATAATAATCACCATCGTCATCAATAATATGCTTATTATATGCACACCCTTAACATATAACTTCGAATTCCCAATAGCTCTTTCATCAATAAAAAATGTCAACATCTTGCCAACTCTAATCTCCTTCAGACTTCTTGCCCACAACATGTCAAACAACTTCACTTTTTCATCTTTTCCGTCCCCCCTTTGATGGCACTACGGCTGCAAACTCAATTTCTAAAGATGTACTGGTGACGATTTAGGGCATATTCCTCCTACTCATCCCCCTCTGACTCCACAATGCCTGTTATTAAAATTCTAAAGAGCGATGTTTTCTATGCCCTCAATCATCAGAGAGCTTATGGACCTGATATACTGCCTCCTGCTGTCCTTATAAACTGTGCTTCCATGCTGTCACCCTGCCTGGTCAAACTCTTTCGTCTCTGCCTTTCAACATCTACCTTTCCCTCCTAGTGGAAGTACGCCTACATACAGCCTGTGCCTAAGAAGGGTGCCCGCTCTAGCTCTTCAAACTACCATGGAAACTATCGTCCTATGGGTTGAATAATGGAGGATATAAAATGATGGAAGAATGGAAGGAAGGAAAGAAGGGAATGAGAGAAGGGAAGAAGGAAAGGAAGTGAGGACGAAAGGGAAAAATTGGAAAAAGGAAGGAAGGGAGGAAGGAAGGAATAAAAAAGATAGGGCGTCTCTCTCTCTCTCTCTCTCTCTCTCTCTCTCTCTCTCTCTCTCTCTCTCTCTCTCTCTCTCTCTCTCTCTCTCTCTCTCTCTCACGAGAGAGAGAGAGAGAGAGAGAGAGAGAGAGAGAGAGAGAGAGAGAGAGAGAGAGAGAGAGAGAGAGAGAGAGAGAGAGAGAGAGAGAGAGAGAGAGAGAGAGAGAGAGAGAGAGAGAGAGAGAGAGAGAGAGAGAGAGAGTTTCCAGGTAGCCATGTCTAGTTGCTAAGTACCTTCATTTTTTATCTCTCATAATAAAAAGAAAAATCAATGCAGCATAAATGAAATAAAAAAAACACATAAAAGAACAATAAACGACATAAATTGAACATTAAATCGAAGTGGACAAAGAGAGCATAATAGGAGGTCAAGGACACGAAGAAGGTCATAAACGGTGTGTGTGTGGGGGGGGTGGGGGGGGGGGGAGGAGTGCGCCTCGCCTCAGGGTTCAAATCTTCCTTCCTTCCTTTGTCTCCTTTCTATCCTCCATTCTTTTTTTCTTCTTTCATTCTTTCTTTTTCTCTTTTTTTTCTCTTTCTCTAAATCATTTCGGCGGCAAAGATCGCATATTCGACAAGGCTTTCGTAGGAGTTGCAGGCATTTCCAAGGGTAGTTGTATGACCCGGGTGCAAGTCTAACCCTTCTTCTGTACCGTGAACCAAAGAAACCACTGATGAGAACATATTCGACAAGGCTTTCGTAGGAGTTGCAGGCATTTCCAGGGGTAGTTGTATGACCCGGGTGCAAGTCTAACCCTTCTTCTGTACCATGAACCAAAGAAACCACTGATGAGAACATATTCGACAAGGGGTTCGTAGGAGTTGCAGGCATTTCCAGGGGTAGTTGTATGACCCGGGTGCAAGTCTAACCCTTCTTCTGTACCGTGAAGCAAAGATGCGACTGATCAGAACCCGATTGATCTCCTTCTTGGTCTTTGGAAATAGCTGATGTGTGGGGGGATGCGTCTGAGAATACCAACCTTGCTGTATCCTTAGCCTTGGGGGAGTAACGGAAGAGCTTGAGACTGACAGGAATTGGAGATGTGCGGTTAACTGTAGCGGTGGTGGTGGTGGTGGCGGTGGTGATGGTGGTGGGTAGTGGTGGTGGTGATGGTGGTGGTGATGGTGGAAGTTGTGGTGTTGACAGCATATCAACGTCTTCTAACGGTACACACACACACACACACACACTCACACACACACACACACACACACACACACACACACACACACACACACGTAGGCCTATTCTAACGGGACCCTCTTAGTCAGATGTTTAATTTGTTTGTTTGTTTGTGTGTTTATATAACCTCTGACTGTTTGGTTCTTCGTGTTGTTGTTGTTGTTGTTGTTGTTGTTGTTGATGATGTTGATTTTTAGGTGTAGGTGACCTGTTACTAATACACGTACATACATACATACATACATACATACATACATACATACATACAGTGGTTCATGTTTTCGACAGGTAATGGACAGCTGATAATGATTTTTTACGCGCACGCACGCACACACACACACACACACACACACATAACGGTAGGTAGTCCATCCTCACCTCCCCTCCATCCTCTCTCTCTCTCTCTCTCTCTCTCTCTCTCTCTCTCTCTCTCTGCCATACCTGCCCCTCTCCTCTCTACCTGCTTTCCTCTTTCCTTCCCTCCCTCCTCTTCCTCCCTCTCTCTTTCTCCTCTCCCTCTCTCTCCTTTCCCTCCCTCCCTCCCCACCAGCATATTCACACCGCTATGTAGGTCAACACCAGCCTCCCCCCCCACCTCTCTCTCTCTCTCTCTCTCTTTGATGTGGTTTAAAGAGCTGCTGTTTTCCACTGATGCTAAGCACACACACACACACACACACACACACACACACACACAACGAACGCTTATCTCGTAACACTCCGTACGATATAAAAGAAAACTCAAATATTATCTCATTCTTCAACGTTAAAGAACAAAGAGTGAAGTGACATCAACACACACACCGAAATACACTTCATCGTTAGGCAACACGTAAGAACATTTCCCAAAACATAACACACTATTACATTAACATTCACTAGACTAAAAAAAAAATATCTAGAGCTTTCACAGATTGACATTCACTACATAAGAACCTTTTCTAAATCCATTACACACCTCGGCATTACCTAAACCTTTGAAACACCCGCTTTGATTCACTATGATATAACCTGTACTAAACCCATAACATACTCTCCTACATTTCCTAAGCTTCTCACACGCTTTCCGCATCAAAACACTACGGTAGAACACTTACTAAACCTGACAGACATTGACATTCCTACATAAACATTTCAATACATTCTAAACGTTCCTAAACATT